>NW_028261259.1:8914536-9011767 GCF_057802395.1 Ceratotherium simum simum
GACTGCAGCCACAAAGTAAAGAACAGTCCAGAAAACACAAATGAGCGTGTCTCTTCCTACAAGTAACTATTTATCTTGATAGTATCACTTTCAAGCCTCGCAAATTTCATTGCCTCTACAGCTTTATAACTCTTCAGAGAGACGATTTAAAAAACACCACTGTTCACGAATAAGATTTTAGCGCATATACATAGTTATAAATAGTGAGATTAGATGGGAGGGAAATCCATACGGTGGTAAAATTAGTTTATAAATTTTTGACTAGCTAGTGCTTTCATCTAAGTAAAAGAATCATGATTTTTTTCTCAGCATTTCCTTTTAAAGAGATAATAAAATTAGGTTGTAAAAGGATTCACAACATCCTGCTGGAACAATAGATGATCAAGTCCAGGCAAATTGTCATTGGCACACACTTGTCTTTCTCCTGATGGGAAGGGAAATTTCAAGAAAACCTCTGCAAAGTAATTTTTATAGAGTGAAGGTAACTGTGCATTAAAATGTGCATTTGTCTGGATTCAGGCCCAGTTCTGCTATTTATTAATACATGGAATTGCTTAGCTCATCTTGGACAGCCTCTACAAACCCTGAACCTCAAAATCAATTTTTTTATCAAAAGATGGGACTGAACTAGATGTTTATAGTTATCAACACATACATGTTATGTTGTAGATTTTCAACAAATTGTAGATTTTTCAACAAAATGCTACAGTGTCTATATATCCAAGTTACTAATTCACAAAGAGTTGATAAATAATGTTAGAACGAGGAGGAATCCCAAAAGGACCTATTTAAATAAGGACTTCAGGGCCGGCCCCGTGGCTTAACGGTTAAGTGAGTGCGCTCGGCTGCCGGCGGCCCAGGTTCGGATCCCGGGTGTGAACCGACGCACCGCTCCTCCGGCCACGCTGAGGCCGCGTCCCACATACAGCAACTAGAATGATGTGCAGCTATGACAGACAACTATCTACTGGGGCTTTGGGGGAAAAATAAATAAATAAAATCTTTAAAAAAAAAATAAATAAGGACTTCAAATCTATTAAAATGAAAAATAAAAAAAACATGGGAATGAGGAAAAGCAGCAGCAGCAGAAGGAGGGAGAGGGAAAGAGAAAAAGGAAAGGCATAGAGGAAAGAAAGAAGGAAAGAAAGACGTGCGAGAGTAAATTAAATTTAGAATGATTTCCAGGTTTAATCTAAAAACTAATCTTTATTGACAAAAGTAAATTTATTCTGTTTTTTCAATGGTACTGTTTTTAAAATGTGCTTTTTTCAAATTAATAAAAGTATTTTTTCAAATTAATGTTTATTCTATTTGAAGTCATAGTATATGTTATTGTTTGTTCTCAAAACAATACAAAGAGAGTTGTATGTAGGAAAACAGCCTAGTTTTGGTATAAGCTTTTTAAATAATTATTATAAGTTTTTGTATATGATATACACAAACTATACGCGCAAATGTCATATTACCAGGAAGACATTTTGAGTTGTGTAATAACAAAAACACCCAGATCCCAAATCAAATAAATTAGAAATGCTGTTTCCTCATTGAATGGGGAAAAGTGTTTATAAAAGAAAGAGGTAGATAAGGAGTCTGATTTTTTAAAACTAAACTTTTATTTTTGAATAGTTTTAGACTTACGGAAAAGTTTCGAAGATAGGACAGAAGAATTACTATGCACCCTGGACTCAGTTTCTCCTATTGTTAGCATCTTACATTTTAGGATACATTTGAAACAAATAATGTACAATGGATACATTCTAATTAACTAACGTGCCTACTTTATTCGGATGTCCTTCATTTTTACCCAATGAGCTTTGTCTGTCCCAGGATCCCATTCAGGATACCACATGACATTTAGTCGGCACGTCTGCTGATGTGAGCCTCTGTAATTCCCAGTTCCCCACAACCGGGCATCCTGCCTTCCCATTCACTGGAGCGACTCCAGCCCTGAGCCAGGCCATCTTTCAGCGGCTCTAGTCCCGCGGGCAGAAGGCTTCTCCTGCAGTTCCATCTTCATGACACTGACCTCATACTAAAGGCGTCTGCTGAGGGAGCAATTGGGTCCTGAAGTCAGGCTCCTTGGTGCTCTGTTCCAGCAACTGATTTTCTGAGACTCCTTGCTTTTATTGGACCTAGGATAAAATGTCTCCAGCTGAACTTTGACTTTTGCACTCAGGCCCTAGGCACAACCTCCCTTGGGTGCCATGTTCTTAAAAGGTGGTCTTGTCCCCAAACCCACCTTTCTAGGTGCCTCTGATTCTAAACTTGGGCTTCTGCTTTAATCCAATTCGAGATCTTTGTTCAATAACCTACATGGTTTCTCTCAGAAAACTAGGAGCTTGTTTTTTTCGAGGCAAACCTCCTGCCAGATATTGAATCCTGTCCCTGAAATCCAGCCCACCAGCTAAGGCCCTCCTTTCCCGTGGACCCTGGGTCTCCTGTGGCTAGGACCCACACACTCATTGAGACATTGGTGTTGTGTCATGGGGATCCACTCTCACCCATTCCTCTAATGCACTCCCTAAATGAAGGTAATGATGGCCAGAGGCCACCCTGGTTCCTGGCACAGAGGATGTACTCAATCAATTTTCTCTGAGTAAATGCCCATGAGCCTGAGGCCAGGCTGTAAGCCCTAACTCAGGTCAGCTTTCCCAGAGCAGGGTGGGCCCTTCTTCTGTCAGGCCTGGCTCCTCCCTGCCTGTCCTGTATGACTGTGAGTCATTGGCCACACTCTCCAAATGAAATACTCCTTTAACCGAACAACTCAGCAAAAGAGGGAAACTCATTCTTTGAATGAAAAAAAATTTAGGAACATTTGGGGGCTATTTCCTGACTTTACCAAATATGTGTTAAATTCTATACTGTGTTTTATAATTTTACTAACCAAGATTATAATAGTTATTGTCTTTAATAGTGATCTTTCCTTGTTTAAGGCTACAGAAGTCATGATTGGCAAATTTGGTGAAGGTAAACCATTTGCCTTAGCTCTTTTTATTGGACACAAAATTGATTAATAAAAATTTGAAAATCAAATACAAATATCTGGAAATACTAAAACCACTGGTTATGTAAATATAAAATTCTATTCATTTAGGGATACTTTTTCTAGCAAAAATATTTATTTAATTTGAAAAATCTGAACAAGTATTATTTTTTACCCAATTTCTGAAATCAGATTTAGCAGCTAACATAACCCATAATTCCTATAACAATTTCAAAGAATAGGATCTGTTGATAAACACTATCTAGAAGATGTTTTTCTTATATTCCATTGATTTTAGTTTGTGATTAATGTTTATTGTTTTTGGATAAAATTATTCTCTATTTGTAATTATTGACACCTTTATATTTAAATGTGTCTGTAGTCTAGACAGGATACACTTATTTGCATGATAAATAATAGATAAATGATTAGTGTGCCATTTGCCATTAATGTGATTGATGGATTCCCCATTGCACTACTTCTCTGTTCTTATTTTAGCTCTGATGCCAGTGGTCTCTGCCATTGTACAATGCCTGTCTAACAATGAATGGGGCTCCTCATGTTTCTTAAATTTGCTCTTTTCGTTTTGCCATTTCACAAAAGTGGTGTTTAAAATGGAGCTTCAAATCAGGACGTGTTGTGCTCTATTACCACTTTGCTACATAAAATTTATTTTTCAGAGGCAGAATCTTGGGGCTATGTAGTAGGAGGTGTGAGAGAAGAGAAACTAGAATAGAAGTGGCTTTTTATGGCTGGGTTTCCTGAGGTGATGCAAAATGACAGAGTGGAGCATTCCCTTTCTCCTGTGCAAGTTCCCAGAGCTTGTAAAGGGTGACCGCAAGGCTGAGAATTTCAGGTGGACCTCAGGGAGGATGAGAAGCCCTTCTGCCCATCCAGCAAATATCCATGCATCACTTGTACTCATATTGATATTAAGAGAAATCTAGTGTATGTTTGTGAACATCCTTGTTTTGCTTCTACCAAGAACAAGATACAAAGAACAGGCTTAAATTAAAGGTATTATGTATTGTATATATATATATATATATATATATATATATATATATATATATATATACCTCCATATATTATATAATTCATATATATATATATTTAATTGCAATGAGAACTAGATTAAAATTGGGAAAAAATATATCCATGATTACAGGATATAAAGTACTAAACAAACCGAGTGTCCAGATCTTGGTTTCTAATACTGTTCTCCAGTAAAAGGAACCAGGCTCCTTAGAAAACTCGTTGATTCTAGGACTGGGGCAGGAAATATACAAGATGAACCTGGAGTAGTTTGTAGTGTCATAAAGGAAGGAGGTGCTCCAAAAAAAAAACCCAAAGTTGGAGGTATGTCAAAGGGACACAGGAACCAACAGAAAGAGCTCCCAACGGCCAAGGCTGGAACAATTTGAGCAAGAAAAGATATAATGTAGTACTGAATGGTAACCCAAAGTATTTAACAAATATCCATGAGTTCATACTGACATAAATAAATAATTGAATAGATAACGAACCCATGTAGAAGAATTCCAAAGAGTTTGTATAGATACTGCCCTCAAGGAGGTGGAGATAACTTCCATTCCTTAAATATGGGCTACTTATAGTGACTTCCTTCCAAAGAGCACAGTGTGGAAAGAGGGAAGAGTAACCTCACAGTGGAGAAACCTTAAGAACTATGACCTCAGCCAAGTGATCAAGCTTAACATCATCAGTGGTAAGTCATTTTGACAGCATGTACGCTTGATGTGATTGATGAAAATGGTACTCTACCTCTGTGTTCTTCTTCCCACAAATCTCACTCCTCACATCTGAATAAAGTATGCACTTTATATAATAATGTATCAATATTGACTCATCAGTTGTGACAAATGTACTAACGTCAGGTGTTAATAATTGGAGAAACTGGGTGCAGGGGTTATGGGACTCTTCTGTACTGTCTTTGCAACGTTCCTGTAAATCTAAAACTATTCTAGATTAAAAAGTTCATTTAAAAATAAAATTTTAGGGCTGGCCCCGTGGCTTAGCCGTTAAGTGCGCCCGTTGCGCTGCTGGTGGCCCGGGTTCGGATCCCGGGCACGCACCGACGCGCAGTTTCTCTGGCCATGCTGAGGCCACGCCCCACATACAGCAACTAGAAGGATGTGCAACTATGATGTACAACTATTTACTGGGGCTTTGGGGAAAAAATAAATAAAATTAAAAAATAAAAAACTTATAAAAAATAAACAAAATTTTAGAAATAAAAAAAAATGTACTAGACCACAATATCAAAGTAGAGAGAAGTGCTCCTTCATAAAACTCTAATGATCCAAGATGCAGACTAAAAATTACACATAAATCTGTTTAGAATTAATCAGTAGAGCAAAAAGTTAGGGAAAATTGGGGAAAAAGAAGAATAAAAGTATCATATAGTCATACAGTATAATATTAGGCAGCCCTTTGACGTTAATTTTTGAAAGGTATAATGGCATAGGAAAATGCATGTGAAGTAACATTAAATGAAAAGATGATACAAAGTTGTACATATAATATGAACAACAAATATATTGCAAACAATTAGAAAACTGGGCAAAGAATACAGTTGAGCAAAAAAAAATTTTTAATGGAAAAGGAGATACATTTGAAAATATTTTTAAAAATTAAAAACGCCAAAGTACAAGGCAACTGCACAATGGGAAACTCAGTTGGAGAGGGTACTTTTTGGTGCAAGCCTTTACAGGAGAATTTTAGCATTACGTTTTAAACAGCTTCAAAAAGGCATACCATATGTTGCAAGCCCTGAGGATGACTACCCAAGACATTCAAAGCCTTCTGCCTGCCTTTCCCTATTACAGAATCTGGAAGGCTAAAATAATCACCCAGCCTGGCAGCGAAGGGTGCGTCACAACAGAATGTGGGTAGACGTCCCTGGGGAGTTCCTTCCCGAACAAATGAAGTTTCGCAAGGAGAAAGCTCTGTCCTTTCTTCCTGCTTTGGATCGGCTTTACTAGCACAAGGCGTGTAAACGCAGGAGCCATTTTTAACACAGAGGATGCGAGCCAAACGCTCAATTTGGCAAAGCTGACAATCAGAAGACGACGGGCTCCCTGACGACGTCCTTGAGCACTTGTATCAGGCAGACCCGGATCCCTGGCTGTTTTGTGGCCTGAGACCAATAGACGTCTTTTTAAAACCACTGCGCTCAGATTTTTCTGTGACCTGTAGCCAGATGCAATCCTTATAGTTACAACAAAAATACAAGGAAGCAGACCGAGTGTGCAACTTGGGGCAAACTTTCCAAGGGCAATATAGCAATATGTGACAAAAACTTCTGAACTTGAATGCACATGTATTTCACCTATATGTATTTATTCTAAGTGAAAAATTAGGGATGTGCACAAAGATTCATATATATGAATATTAATTTGACCACGCTTAATAATATAAAAAAATGACTCTTTCACGTCCCAACAATATGTTATTTACCCAAGTATTGTAAAATATTTACATAAATTATGATGTGATCATCCAAAGGAATACTTCACAGTCATTAAAACTCAGGTTGTATAAGTTCACAGGAAAAGTTTCATAATAAATGTAAGAAGGAGTTTTTTCAAAGAAGTAGGAACCATTTGATATATTAATAACATAACCATAATTATTATTATTAATATACAATATTCATAAAGTATAATAATATAATGTCAATATAATATATGTTGATATATAATATATATTAATATTATACAATATATAATTGCAAAATATAAATATAATTATAAAATATATAAAAATACAATTATATTTATAGACAAAAAAATTCCAGGTGGTAATCATATTGCAATACATAAATGTATCAAATCAACATGTTATACACTTTAAACTTACACAATGTTATATGTCAATTATACCTCAGTTTTTAATAAAAAGAAAGAAAAAAATGGGGGGATTTTACCAACCAAAATTATAATAGTGATTGTCTTTAACAGTGTTCTTTATTTTTCTTTACACTATATTTCACTTTTTTATATTACATTTTTCTAGATTTTCAAAATTTACATGGATTCTGTATTACTTTTTAAACTAGAAAAGAATACATATTATTTTAAAAAAATTTTAAATCATGCTTAGAAGTAGGCTGTGATATGAATGAACTTCAGTCAATGAGTATAAAGTTACTTTTAAAATGGTTTGACCTAGCCTTACTCCAGTTAAATGCATTCCACTGTGAGAAGACTTAGTTGGCTTTGTGTTTTAGAGTCTAGAAAGTTGCAGTTTTGTGTAACTATGAAGCTGGGTTTTGCACGTGTTAATACAACTTTCTTATCTGTTCCATGGAGTAGAAAAGACGGTAGTGTTGTAAACATAGCCCTTGGAATCTGGAAATTTGAGTTCTCAATTTGGATTATTTAATCCTCAATTGTGTTTCCACTAAGTCTCTTCACTCTTCGGAAATTATATTTTCCTATGTGTAAAAGGACATATTGTTAAATCTTGAGGCCTCCTGGGAAAATGATGTGTTTGGTGCCACCGTGACCCCAGGAAACCGTGCAGCTGAAGTGCTTTCCTTTCGTTTTAACACATTAACCTCACTCATCTCCACAACCTCCTAAAAGGCAGACAAGCCACAGATGTTACCATGACAAGCAGCCATCAGACGAAGCAGTGGAACAAACAGGCACAGAGGGAGGAGGATAAATTGCCTTTCAGACCACGTGGGAGGAGAAGCTTTCAGCGCCAAGGATGAGTCCACGGTTACAGTCTCAGGTAAAAATGTACTTGCTCGACATTCCAGAGAGGAAACTCCGCCGCCCCCTGACTTCTCGAAGCTACTCAAGGCCAACTTCTAGAGTGGAATGAGAAACCGCAGCTCACATGACTGCTTTGTGAGGTAGAAATGACATGCCACGTGGAGAAAAACCCAGGAGGAGACCCATGTTAGCACCTTCTCGTTACCCTTATAGATTTCTTCAGCTTTCCTATTTGAAAAGGAGTTACCATCAGCACAATTCAGGGACCTGGTGAGTTCTTTATCCCCGGCAAATCTAAATTAATCCCAACCTGATTGGGATGGGCATAGAGAAGATTCCTTCCATCTCGACTTTTTAAAAAAAATTAAAGTGGTTCAAGAAAAACAGACTAGAAAAAAGATACAGAAATGTAGAAATGGATACAGTGTACTCCTGAAAAGATGTCAAGACTCTGTTCTCTCTTGCTTGCTCTCTAGCACTTTCTCTCTATATTTATTTATGCCAACCTGGGTGGGAAAATGTGGCAGTATACACATTCTGAGGGTTTTTTTCATTTTTATGAAAGCCTGGAAATTTACCAAAGTAGCCTCAGGATGTGGGCTTCTCTTCAAGCATTATGGTTCCAGTTACATACGAACCGTATAAATTTCACTCGTGTTGAAAAGATATGAAATGAAGTTTGAAGATTGATTAAAAATTCAGGAGCATCATTCAGAAAACTAAGTTTACCAAGTGAATGGCCCATGTGATAGTCATTTCTTTAAAACTGTGACTGAATTTCCCTTTTTCACAGAAATTCCAATGGAAAATGTCTTTTAGTGTCTCAATCCCATTTCTCAGTGCAGAAGAGACTGCTCTCTTCTGGATTCCCTCACAGACAGAAGTTGTTAAACTCAAGCCAGAGCTCAGCCAGGCCTTTTGATGAGCTCTTCCCCAACTAGCAAGTCATTTGGGGCATCTGGAGACTGATTCATTGACTCTCTAAACTGAGTTCAGAGCAAGAAAAACATCAACGAAATAAAAAGGCAACCTACTGAATGGGAGAAAATGTTTGTAAATTATATATCTGATAAGTGGTTGATATCCAAAATATACAAAGAACAAATACAATTAAATAGCAGAAAAAAAAAACAAAAACACAAAAATTCAGTTAAAAAATGGGCAGAAGATCTGAATAAACATTTCTCCAAAGAAGACATACAGATGGCCAACAGGCACATGAAAAGATGCTCAACATCCTTAGTCATCAGGGAAATGCAAATCAAACCCACAATGAGATATCACCTCACACCTGTTAGAATAGCTATTATCAAAAAGACAAGAAATAACAAGTGTTAGTGAGGACATGGAGAAACGAAAACACTTGTGCACTACTAATGGGAATGTAAACTGGTGCAGCCACTATGGAAAACAGTATGGAGATTCCTCAAAAAATTAAAAAATAGGACTACCATATGATCTAGCAATTTCACTTCTGAGTATTTATCCAAAGAAAACAAAATTACTAACCCAAAAAGATATATGCAACCCCCCCCATGTTTATTGCAGCACTATTTACAATAGCCAAGATAATGGATGAATGGATAAAGATGTGGTCTATATAAGCAGTGGAATATTATTGAGTCATAAAAAAGATTAAAATCTTGCCATTTGTGACAACATGAATGGACCTTGAGGGTATTTTGCTAAGTGAAATGAGCCAGACACAGAAAGACAAATATTGTATGATCTCTCTTACATGAGGAATCTAAAAAAAAAAAAAAAATACCAAGCTCATAGATACAGAGAACAGATTGGTGGTTGCCAGAGGTGGGGGGTGAGGAGTGGGAGAAATGGGTAAAGAGGTCAAAAGGTAAAAATTAAAAATATAAATAAATAAAAATAAAGATAAGATGTGGGTCATTTATAAGAAGGGCTTGATGGAAATATCAGAGAACTTTTCTCATTCCAGGATCTGGAAATCAGCCAAAACTGACTGAAATAAGCTGACCATGGATATTAAACAACTAACTCAGGATCTAGTGGGCTCGGTTTTCAAGGGGTTTCTGGGTTTGTTCCTCAAGTCCTTTGAAGCTGCAAAAATTCACCAAAAATTCATGTAGATGCATCTGTGTTAGCAAGCCTAATAAATACCCAAGCACAAAGCTTTCAAACCAAACTGATTTTCACGTACAGAAATACTGACAATGAGGGCCTAAATTAATCTGTGCTTACCATATTGTATCAACTGGAGTTCGATTCTGAGCAGTTTTTACTAAAACCTTGAAGAAATTCTTTGATGGAAAAGATAAGGGGTGAGAGAGAAAAATTATGCCCCGCAAGGATTTCTATAATAGTTTTGTAAGAAATGATTTAGGGGAAAATAAAAGGATACAGAATTGAATTTCAAGGGAATCCCAGTGGCCAAATCTGGGACAATTTGAGCAAATAAATAAATAAATGAATAATGATGACAATAGATTAAAATCCATAGACTAAAATAAGAAGCCATGACTCCATACTGATATAAATAGATAATTGAAACAAACAAATGGGGAGAATGGAAAGCCCTTCCTCACAGTAGAATTCCAACTAGCAAATATAGAGGGAAGGGTGAAAACAGAAAATCACTACTTGGCAACCAACACAGTAATAATTGTTTCAGGCAAGCATCATCAATAGATGCTAAAATTACTGGGTGAAAATATGATGAGAAAAGGGATGTTTACATAGTCTCAAAGTATCTCCCTACAAGTTACTTATTGGTTGTAACAGGAAAAATAGTAACTTTCCAGTGAAGAAATTTGAAGATATCACCTTAACCAAGTGATCAAAGTCAACATTACCAGTAATGAGACAATCAACAGCTGCCTCCTGATACGTCGTCCTGAAGAGGATACAATATCATTTCTGCAGTATTTTTATCCCAAATAAGGAACATGAATTTAATCATGAGAAAATATCAAATAACTCTGAATTTAGGAGTATTTCCAAAAATAACTGACCAGCACTGTTCAAAAGTGACAAGGACATGAAAGACAAAGAAAGATTGAGGGAGAGTTCCGGATTAAAGGAAACTAAGGATACCTAGCAACTAAATGCAATATGTGATCATGGATTGGATCCTGACAAGAATAATGTCATTAGAGACAATTGGTAAAAATCTGCATAAGATTCAATGATTATACTGAACCAATGTTAATTTCCTGATTTTGATCATTTGGTTATGTGTGATGTTAACTTTTGAGGAATCCAGGTGAAGGTATACGGAGATTCTTCGTGACTATTTTATAAATCTGAAAGTATATAAAAAGTAAAGGTCAAAAATTAAAAATAAACATAATAAAATGGGTAGAAAAATAATTTTACATTTCTCATAGAATTTGAAGTACTTTTAGTAGCCACAATCCTGTGAGGCAGTATCCACATTTTTAAGACAAGGAAACTTAGACTTAAGAAAGTTGAAGTCACTTGCTGTAAGATCACGGGGTTAGTGAATGTTGACTTCAGGACCTTTTGACTCTAAAGACTTAAGAGATAAGTGATACTTTAGAATTCAATTTCATCATATAATTATGTCATTATTATTTTGCTTTAGAAAATCATCTTTATTGAGAAATCATTTTCGTACAATAAAATGCACCTATTTTAAGGGTAAAGTTTGGTGAATTTGAGATATAGTCATGTAACCACCACCAAAATCAAGATATAGAACATTTTGTCACCCTAAAAAATTCCCTTATGTACTTTCCTAGTCTTTCTCCCAGAATTACAAATTACTCGTATGTGCTTTCTGTCAGTTTAAATTAGATTTGTCATTTCAGGACCTCATATAAATGGAATTTTTAGCATATATATTTTTGTGTCTGACTTCTCTTGCTCAGGATAATGTTTTGAGATTCATCCATGTTGTTGACTGTGTCAGTAGTTCGTTTCTTTTTTTTTTTTTAATAGGGATGCGGAGAAAGTCCCTTCTTTTTATTTATTTATTTATTTCCCCCAAAGCCCCAGTAGATAGTTGTATGTCATAGTTGCACAGCCTTCTAGTTGCTGTATGTGGGACGCGGCCTCAGCACGGCCGGAGAAGCGATGCATCAGTGCACGCCCGGGATCCGAACCCGGGCCGCCAGCAGCGGAGCGTGCGCCCTTGACTGCTAAGCCATGGGGCCAGCCCAGTTCGTTCTTTTTTATTGTAGAATTCCTTTGTACGCATATACCGTAATTTGTTTATCCATTTACCACTTATTGATGAGCATTTGAGTTATTTACAGTTTTGGTTATTATGAATAAAGTTTCTGTGAACATTCATGTACAAGTCTTTTTGTGGGTATGTGTTTTCCTTTCTCTTGTGTAAATACCTAGGAATGGGATTGCTTGGTTGTATGGTAAGCATATGTTAACTTTATAAGAAACTGTGAAACTGTTTTCCACAATGGTTTACCATTTTACATCCTATCAGCAATGAATGGGAGTTCCAGTTACTCCACAACCCCACCAATGTGGAACATAATCTATCCGCGTGCATATTTCATGTGTTTTTTAAAAGAATGCTTATTCTGCAGTTTTTGCATGGAGTGGTCTATGCATATGTCAAGTAGGTTGCTGTGTTGAGCAAATCTCTTCTAATCTTACTGATTTCCATCTAGTTTTTCTATTACTAAGAGAGGGTTATTAATATCTCCAACCTTAATTGTAGATTTGTCTATTTCTCCTTTCAGATCTGCCAGTTTTGCTTGATGTATTTTGAAGCTGTTATTGTAGGCACATGCATTTAAGATTGTTATGGCATTTTGATAAATTGACCTCTTTAGCCTTATGAAATGGCTCCTTTATCTCTAATAATATTCCTTGTTTTGAATTCTACTTTGTCTGATATTAAGAGACACTTCAGTTTCCCTATGATCAGTGTTTGCATGTTATCCCTTTTTTCTTCCTTTGACTTTTTTTTTAATATTTAAAGTAGATTTTTTGTAGACAGCATAAAATTAGGTTATATTTTTTATTCAGTCTTACTATTTCTGCCTTTTAATTGAACTGTGTAAACCATTTAGATATAATGTAATTATTGATATGGTTGCATTTAAATCTATCATCTTACTATTTATGTTCTCTTTGACCCATTTGTTCTGTGTTCCTTTTTTTCTCTTTTCCTGACTTCTGTTATATATATTCAATATTTTTTATTATTTCATTTCATCTGCACTATTACTTACTATCTCTCCCTTTTTTCTTGAAGTGGTTGCTTCCTTATGACGTACATCCTTAACTTTTCAGTCTACATTCAATCACTATTACATGTAGGAATAATGTAGGAATCTTAAAACACTACACATCCTGTCTCCTTTCCTGTCTTTTGTGAATTTTTCATATATTTTTTTCTACATATATTACAAAAAATATATATTGATTATATTTTTAATTGAAATTTATCTTTTAAGAAATTAAAACATGAGAAAATTATTTTTTGTTTACCCACATATTTACCATTTCTGGCACTCTTCAATCTCAATCCTTTGCAAAGATCTAAGTCTCTATATTGTGTCATTTTCCCAAAGAACAACCTGTAATGTTTCTAAGTACAAGTTTGCTAGTGACAACTTTTGTCTAAAAAACTTTTTATTTCTTTATTATTAAAGGGTGTTAGGTAAGATACATTAAAGGATATTTTCAATGGATATAGAAATGTAGGTTGACAGTTTTTTTCTCTTTAGCACTTTATAGGTGTCATTTCATTGGCTTCTGGTTTCGTCTTGCAGAATTTTTTCGCAATAGGTCTATAGGTATTCTCTTATTTTGTTCACCTGTGGTTAATGTGTCTTTTTCTCTATTTTTTTTTAAAAGCCTTTTCTTTTTATTGCTGATTATTTGCAATTTAATTATAATAGGCCTTGGCATGTTTCATGCATTCATGTGTGTATGTTTATCTGACTTGGAATTTGTTGAATTTCTTGAATCTATAGATTTACAGTTTTCATCAAATTTACAAAATTTTTGTCCATTATTTCTTTAAATAATCTTGCCCTCTCCCTAAGACTCAAATTACACGTGTTAGACCACCTAGTGTTATTCCACAGGTCACTGATGCTCGATCAATATTTAAAAATATATATTTTATCAGAGATGACAGACATGCAGTGCCTACTCCCAAACATCTAAAAACAATTGTTTCTCGTATTTTGTCCAGTGTTCCAGCTGTTTATGGTGGGAGGGTAAATCTGTTATTCCATTAAGGCTGGATACAAAAGGCTACTATTTTTCTTTTAATTTGCTAAGTTATATCTCACAAAGGCAGTATTTCCTAAACCCATTACCCCCAGGATTGACCTGTGTTTCATAGGCTGCACAGGGCTTTCTGCTTCACTAAAATGATTCGGTTCCTCACCAGCAGGACCCAAACAAGAACTAAGGCCATATCAAGCCTGTGAAATAAAACAGAAGTGTTCTCAAGGGCAAAGTGGCAGTAAGTAAGCACAAAGATGGGATACATCTTGATGGACCAATAACCAAACTCTTTTCCAAGAAGAGAATGCTTTCCTATCGTGAAGTAGAACTCGATGAGTCCTCACTAGGCACTTGGAGGGAAAGAGTTAATTAAACAAGAAATGGTTCTGGCCCACTTTGGGCTGCTAAGAGTTCGAACATCAATAAAATCATACATAGAGAGAACAATAGCCAAATTAAATAAACAACATACTAACATTCTGCACGAGAAAAAGGAAAATAATATATATTATGTAGAGGTAATTATGGGCTTAAGTGTGTATATTTCAATTTGTGCTTGAAAATCTTTGATGAATCTCCCATGTCCTCAAGATGATTGAGATAGAGACCCTTTAGTCTCTGGCTGAATTTTATTTTCCTAGACTCTTCTTTTTTTTCAGCTTTATTGAGATATTATGACATATAACATATGTAAGGTGTACCATGTAATAATTTGATACACATATATATTACAAAATAATTACCACAATAAAGTTAGTTAACACCTGCATTCCCTCACATAATTACCATTTTTTGTGGTGATAATATTTAAGCTCTACTCTTAACAATTTTCAAGTGTATAATACAATATTGTTAATTATAGTCACCATGCTGTGCATTAGATCCCCAGAACTTATTCATCTTATAGCTGGGAGTTTGTACCCTTTGACCAACATCTCCCCATTTCCCCACTCCCCAGCCCATGGCAACCACCATTCTACTCTCTATTTCTATGATTTTGGCCTTTTTAGATTCCACATAAGTGAGAACATACAGTTTTTGTCTTTGTCTGACTTATTTCACTTAGCATAATGCCCTCAAGGTCCATCCATGTTGTCACAAAAGATAGGTTTTCCTTCTTTTTTATGGCTGAATAATATCCCATTGCATAGGTACACTATAACTTCTTTATCCATTCATCCATCGATGGACACTTACGTTGTTTCCATGTGAACAAAGCTGAAATGAACATGGGAGTGCAGATATCTCTTTGAGATAGTGTTTTCATTTCCTTTGGATACATACCCAGAAGTGGGATTGCTAGATCATATGATATTTCTATTTTCAATTTTTTGAAGAAACTCCATTCTGTTTTCCATAGTGGCTGTACTAATTTATATTCCCCCACCAGTGTACAAGAGTTCCCTTTTCTCCACATCCTCACCAACACTTGTTATTTCTTATCTTTTTGATAGTAGCCATTCTAACATGTGTGAGATGATATCTCATTGTAGTTTTGATTAGTGATTAGTGATGTTGAGCATCTCTTCATGTACCTATTGGCCATTCGTGTGTCTTCTTTGAAAAAATGCCTAGATTCTTCTGACTTGCCTGCTCTGTCATTTCTCTCCTGCCCCCTAGAAGCCCATTTTCTTCCTCTGCACCTGGTGAGCACCTACACAATGTTTATGACCCAGCTCTTCTGGGAAGCTCTTCCTGGTTCATTCAAATATAGTTTCTTACTTCCTCCTCTGTGCCTCCATAGTAGTTAGCACTTTTATCTATCATACTGTATTTTGATTATTTTTAAACCAACATCACCATTAGTCTATGAGAGCTGGAAATTTATCCTAGTCTTATTTTCATCTGTAGATTATAATATTGTAGTTGACACATTTTAGTCAGATAGTAAAAAATTTGCTGGGAAAATAAATGAATCAATGAGTGAGGTGATTAATATAAAAAAACTTAATGAAGAGACATGCAATTTCTTTTTTTTTTAAATTTTTTGTTTATTGCAGTAACATTGGTTTATAAAACATTGTAAAAGTTTCAGGTGTACATCATTGTACTTCTATTTCTGCATAGATTACATCATGTTCACCACCAAAATACTAATTACAACCCATCACCACACACATGTACCGAATTATCACTTTCACCCTCCTCCCTCCCCCCTTCCCCTCTGGTAACCACCAATCCAATCTCTGTCCCTATGTGTTTGTTTATTGTTGTTATTATCTACTACTTAATGAAGGAAATCATACGGTATTTGCCCTTCTCCCTCTGACTTATTTCACCTTGCATTATACCCTCAATGTCCATCCATGTTGTCACAAATGGCTGGATTTCATCGTTTCTTATGGCTGAGTAGTATTCTATTGTGTATATATACCACATCTTCTTTATCCATTCATCCCTTGATGGGCACTTAGGTTGCTTCCAAGTCTTGGCTATTGTGAATAACGCTGCAATGAACACAGGGGTGCATGTACCTTTGCAAATTGGCGTTTTCAAGTTCTTTGGATAAGTACCCAACAGTGAAATAGCTGGATCATATGGTAGTTCTATCCTTGATTTTTTGAGGAATCTCCATACTGTTTTCCATAGTGGCTGCACCAGTTTGCACTCCCACCAGCAGTGTATGAGAGTTCCCTTCTCTCCACATCCTCTCCAACACATGTTGTTTCCTGTCTTGTTAATTATAGCCATTCTGACGGGCGTGAGGTGATATCTCATTGTAGTTTTGATTTGCATTTCCCTGATAGTTAGTGATTTTGAACATCTTTTCATGTGTCTATTGGCCATCTGTATATCTTCTTTGGAGAAATGTCTGTTCAGGTTTTTTGCCCATTTTTTAATTGGGTTGTTAGTTTTTTTGTTGTTGAGATGCATGAGTTCTTTATATATTTTGGAGATTAAGCCCTTATCAGATGTATGGTGAGACATGCAATTTCATCCTTGGAATAAAACTAGGAGGAATTTGCTAATTATAAATTCTTGCTAGACAGAACAGAATCAGGTCTTCTCCCAGCAAACCTGCATAGTTTTGGGAAGAAGTTTGTAGAACAACAACAAAAACAACAAAATTTGTAAAGAAAGGAAAGGTAGGAGTCAGCCAGGGTAGGGAGCACATCCTTGTGTCTTGACCTCATGTGGAATTTAATTGGTTGCCTTATTGAAGATATCTTCTTTTCAAGAGTCAATTTTGTCAAGGGAATTTTTGAGGAAAATATGGAATTTAAGGGACCTCTCCTTTATCATTACAGGAGCAAAAGATTAGGCAGACAATTGTATGTAGGCAAATTATGAAAGAAATTACAGTAGAGCAATTCTTTTGAAATTATAATATTTTGAGACACCAATTACATGGCATTATTTGATAGAAGACATTCATACATTTAAAAATACTTCTTTTAAAAACCACCCTTTTCTTACTCTGTTCATATCCCTAGTTATTTCTTCTGTGAGCAGCCCATATCGCAAAGGATAAAATTGTCATGCAGAAGAGTAATAAAGGGAATTCTCATGAAACTTAGAAAGGTTCAGAATTCAATAAAAATCTCCATCTACCCATTTACCCCAACATCCATATGAGGACCCAGTGGCCCAAACAAAGCACAGTATGAGACGAATAGAAAATTAACAAGCATAAAATAAATATTTGTAATAAATTCATTGAAAAATATGTAATTCTTTAGAAGGAAAGAGGAAGTACTGAGCAAACAGGTTTTACCTCCATCAAATGGAAGAACTTAGCATGTAATAGCGCTCAGCTTAAATAGAAAAACGAGATCCGTGTTCCTCATCTTGTACACTAAACCATTCATATAGCTCTTAAAATATAAAAGGAAAGTCTATAATTATTAAATTACTACGTATAAATAGTTAATTACATATCACAAGCCCTAAATTCCATAAAAGTTTATCAGAAACAATTTTTAAAAATATTTTAATATAGTTTTCCACCATATTCAGATTTTTACTGTCTCAACTCCAAGTGCTGTTTCATATTAAGTCTAAATAGAAATGTAGGTTTTTATAAAATATTGTTAATTTACAAATATGATAGAAAAAAATAAAGACACTCATTCCAATGATTCAGTATTGTGGCTAACACATCAAGTTTTGTTTATATATTTCTGTGTGTGTGAATGTGTGTGAGGAAGATTAGCCCTGAGCTAACATCTGTTGCCAATCCTCCTCTTTTTTGCTGAGGAAGATTGTCCCTGGGCTAACATCCTTGCCTGTCTTCCTCTACTTTATATGTGGGACACCTGCCACAGCATGGCTTGATAAGCAGTGCATAGGTCCGTGCCCGGGATCCAAACCTGCGAACCCCCAGGCCGCCCAAAGCAGAGCAGGCGCACTTAACCACTACACCACCGGGCCGACCCCTCAAGTTTTGTTTATATTTTTTAGTGTGTTCAAATAAGAAAAAACTCAGTTATGGTAATCTTATATATATATCATATATATGACAAGCTTATATACATACGATATGGTAAGCTTATATGTATGACAAATGTCCACCTCTAATTATAGAAATGAAGCACACCATCACACAATGTTGCATTAAAAGCACTAGGGAAATTTGCCTTTCCTTTACCATATTGTCACGTTTATCGTGTATGGTGACATTATATCTTATCTGAATTAGGTAATGATTTTCACCGCCATGAAGAAGCAGATATTTTTACTCCTGAACAATATCATTCATCAAATGTGACAGGAGTTATCTTATGGTGAGTTTTTGGTCATTGGCTAGCAGAGATAGCGGGTCTGATTAAGGAAGGAGGTATGGAGAGTAAAGGAGGCTCTGTTTGCAATCTGGACCTTGTCGAGTGACCTCAGGAACTTAATCAAATTAGATAGCAAACTAAAGGGGGCCAATCCACTTGTAGGTCAGGGCATCCAACTATAACTGCTCACGATGAAAACACAATTCAGCCTCAGCATTGTGATGCTAGTAACTTAAGCATTGGGTTGTAAGCATGTAATGAAGAGAAACATAGTCCAGTGCCTGGAATAAAAGAAGTTTTTAATAGATGTTTGATATTATTCTCAAGAAGAAGTTTCTTCCTAGGAGGAGAGACTGAGAGACCGTGTGTATTCATCGTGGAATCCCCCATAACACAGCACCTTACGCCTATCAAGCTGAATTGTCTTACGAAAAGATGAATGGCCTCTCAAGATATCTTTCAGTATCTCTTGAGAATTGTATTGTATTGCTAGTCTTTCGTGTATAGAAATTGTAGTGTTTTGTACTGTAGATATCTTAGCATGAAAGGGCTCTCATTGTACAAATTTTACATAAGAAATTAAAGATCAAAGGGTTAAGAGATTTGCTCAAGAGTATACAAGCTGGCTGGTGGCCATGCCACTCCTGTGAGATATTTCCTATTTCACAAAAGGTAAGCCAACATATATTAAGCATCTAGTCTGTATCAATCACTGTCATGGGTACTTTCAAATAAAAATTTTAAATCGGCACAAAGAGAGAATTCTTAAATATGATCTTAGTATTTGGATGTTACTTTCTGCATTTCGCCAGTTTCAGCCCTGACTACTGAATTGTGTTTTCATCGTGAGCAGTTATAGTTGGATGCCCTGACCTACAAGTGGATTGGCCCCTTTTAGTTTGCTATCTAATTTGATTAAGTTCCTGAGGTCACTTGACAAGTTCCAGATTGCAAACAGAGCCTCCTTTACTCACCATACCTCTTTCCTTAATCATACCTGCTCTCTCTGCTAGCCAATGACCGAAAAACTCACCATAAGATAACTCCCGTCACATTTGATGAATGATATTGTTCAGGGTAAAAATATCTGCTTCTTCATGGCGGTGAAAATCGTACCTAATTCAGATAAGATATAATGTCACCATACACGATAAATGTGACAATATATGGTAAAGGAACGGCAAATTGCCCTAGTGCTTTTAATGCAACGTTGTGTGATGGTGTGCTTCATTTCTGTAATTAGAGCTGGACATTTGTCATACAATAATACATATAAGCTTACCATATCGTATGTATATAAGCTTGTCATATATATGATATATATATAAGATTACCATAACTGAGTTTTTTCTTATTTGAACACACTAAAAAATATAAACAAAACTTGAGGGGTCGGCCCGGTGGTGTAGTGGTTAAGTGCGCCTGCTCTGCTTTGGGCGGCCTGGGGGTTCGAAGGTTTGGATCCCGGGCACGGACCTATGCACCGCTTATCAAGCCATGCTGTGGCAGGTGTCCCACATATAAAGTAGAGGAAGACAGGCAAGGATGTTAGCCCAGGAACAATCTTCCTCAGCAAAAAAGAGGAGGATTGGCAACAGATGTTAGCTCAGGGCTAATCTTCCTCACACACATTCACACACACAGAAATATATAAACAAAACTTGATGTGTTAGCCACAATACTGAATCATTGGAATGAGTGTCTTTATTTTTTTCTATCATATTTGTAAATTAACAATATTTTATAAAAACCTACATTTCTATGTAGACTTAATATGAAACAGCACTTGGAGTTGAGACAGTAAAAATCTGAATATGGTGGAAAACTATATTAAAATATTTTTAAAAATTGTTTCTGATAAACTTTTATGGAATTTAGGGCTTGTGATATGTAATTAACTATTTATACGTAGTAATTTAATAATTATAGACTTTCCTTTTATATTTTAAGAGCTATATGAATGGTTTAGTGTACAAGATGAGGAACACGGATCTCTTTTTTCTATTTAAGCTGAGCGCTATTACATGCTAAGTTCTTCCATTTGATGGAGGTAAAACCTGTTTGCTCAGTACTTCCTCTTTCCTTCTAAAGAATTACGTATTTTTCAATGAATTTATTACAAATATTTATTTTATGCTTGTTAATTTTCTATTCGTCTCATACTGTGCTTTGTTTGGGCCACTGGGTCCTCATATGGATGTTGGGGTAAATGGGTAGATGGAGATTTTTATTGAATTCTGAACCTTTCTAAGTTTCATGAGAATTCCCTTTATTACTCTTCTGCATGACAATTTTATCCTTTGCGATATGGGCTGCTCACAGAAGAAATAACTAGGGATATGAACAGAGTAAGAAAAGATTGTTTTTTAAAACAAGTATTTTTAAATGTATGAATGTCTTCTATCAAATAATGCCATGTAATTGGTGTCTCAAAATATTATAATTTCAAAAGAATTGCTCTACTGTAATTTCTTTCATAATTTGCCTACATACAATTGTCTGCCTAATCTTTTGCTCCTGTAATGATAAAGGAGAGGTCCCTTAAATTCCATATTTTCCTCAAAAATTCCCTTGACAAAATTGACTCTTGAAAAGAAGATATCTTCAATAAGGCAACCAATTAAATTCCACATGAGGTCAAGACACAAGGATGTGCTCCCTACCCTGGCTGACTCCTACCTTTCCTTTCTTTACAAATTTTGTTGTTTTTGTTGTTGTTCTACAAACTTCTTCCCAAAACTATGCAGGTTTGCTGGGAGAAGACCTGATTCTGTTCTGTCTAGCAAGAATTTATAATTAGCAAATTCCTCCTAGTTTTATTCCAAGGATGAAATTGCATGTCTCACCATACATCTGATAAGGGCTTAATCTCCAAAATATATAAAGAACTCATGCATCTCAACAACAAAAAAACTAACAACCCAATTAAAAAATGGGCAAAAAACCTGAACAGACATTTCTCCAAAGAAGATATACAGATGGCCAATAGACACATGAAAAGATGTTCAAAATCACTAACTATCAGGGAAATGCAAATCAAAACTACAATGAGATATCACCTCACGCCCGTCAGAATGGCTATAATTAACAAGACAGGAAACAACATGTGTTGGAGAGGATGTGGAGAGAAGGGAACTCTCATACACTGCTGGTGGGAGTGCAAACTGGTCCAGCCACTATGGAAAACAGTATGGAGATTCCTCAAAAAAATCAAGGATAGAACTACCATATGATCCAGCTATTTCACTGTTGGGTACTTATCCAAAGAACTTGAAAACGCCAATTTGCAAAGGTACATGCACCCCTGTGTTCATTGCAGCGTTATTCACAATAGCCAAGACTTGGAAGCAACCTAAGTGCCCATCAAGGGATGAATGGATAAAGAAGATGTGGTATATATACACAATAGAATACTACTCAGCCATAAGAAACGATGAAATCCAGCCATTTGTGACAACATGGATGGACATTGAGGGTATAATGCAAGGTGAAATAAGTCAGAGGGAGAAGGTCAAATACCGTATGATTTCCTTCATTAAGTAGTAGATAATAACAACAATAAACAAACACATAGGGACAGAGATTGGATTGGTGGTTACCAGAGGGGAAGTGGGGAGGGAGGAGGGTGAAAGTGATAATTCGGTACATGTGTGTGGTGATGGGTTGTAATTAGTATTTTGGTGGTGAACATGATGTAATCTATGCAGAAATAGAAGTACAATGATGTACACCTGAAACTTTTACAATGTTTTATAAACCAATGTTACTGCAATAAACAAAAAATTAAAAAAAAAAATTGCATGTCTCTTCCTTAAGTTTTTTATATTAATCACCTCACTCATTGATTCATTTATTTTCCCAGCAAATTTTTTACTGACTAAAATGTGTCAACTACAATATTATAATCTACAGATGAAAATAAGACTAGGATAAATTTCCAGCTCTCATAGACTAATGGTGATGTTGGTTTAAAAATAATCAAAATACAGTATGATAGATAAAAGTGCTAACTACTATGGAGGCACAGAGGAGGAAGTAAGAAACTATATTTGAATGAACCAGGAAGAGCTTCCCAGAAGAGCTGGGTCATAAACATTGTGTAGGTGCTCACCAGGTGCAGAGGAAGAAAATGGGCTTCTAGGGGGCAGGAGAGAAATGACAGAGCAGGCAAGTCAGAAGAATCTAGGCATTTTTTCAAAGAAGACACACGAATGGCCAATAGGTACATGAAGAGATGCTCAACATCACTAATCACTAATCAAAACTACAATGAGATATCATCTCACACATGTTAGAATGGCTATTATCAAAAAGATAAGAAATAACAAGTGTTGGTGAGGATGTGGAGAAAGGGGAACTCTTGTACACTGTTGGGGGGAATATAAATTAGTACAGCCACTATGGAAAACAGAATGGAGTTTCTTCAAAAAATTGAAAATAGAAATATCATATGATCTAGCAATCCCACTTCTGGGTATGTATCCAAAGGAAATGAAAACACTATCTCAAAGAGATAGCTGCACTCCCATGTTCATTTCAGCTTTGTTCACATGGAAACAACGTAAGTGTCCATCGATGGATGAATGGATAAAGAAGTTATAGTGTACCTATGCAATGGGATATTATTCAGCCATAAAAAAGAAGGAAAACCTATCATTTGTGACAACATGGATGGACCTTGAGGGCATTATGCTAAGTGAAATAAGTCAGACAAAGACAAAAACTGTATGTTCTCACTTATGTGGAATCTAAAAAGGCCAAAATCATAGAAATAGAGAGTAGAATGGTGGTTGCCATGGGCTGGGGAGTGGGGAAATGGGGAGATGTTGGTCAAAGGGTACAAACTCCCAGCTATAAGATGAATAAGTTCTGGGGATCTAATGCACAGCATGGTGACTATAATTAACAATATTGTATTATACACTTGAAAATTGTTAAGAGTAGAGCTTAAATATTATCACCACAAAAAATGGTAATTATGTGAGGGAATGCAGGTGTTAACTAACTTTATTGTGGTAATTATTTTGTAATATATATGTGTATCAAATTATTACATGGTACACCTTACATATGTTATATGTCATAATATCTCAATAAAGCTGAAAAAAAAGAAGAGTCTAGGAAAATAAAATTCAGCCAGAGACTAAAGGGTCTCTATCTCAATCATCTTGAGGACATGGGAGATTCATCAAAGATTTTCAAGCACAAATTGAAATATACACACTTAAGCCCATAATTACCTCTACATAATATATATTATTTTCCTTTTTCTCATGCAGAATGTTAGTATGTTGTTTATTTAATTTGGCTATTGTTCTCTCTATGTATGATTTTATTGATGTTCGAACTCTTAGCAGCCCAAAGTGGGCCAGAACCATTTCTTGTTTAATTAACTCTTTCCCTCCAAGTGCCTAGTGAGGACTCATCGAGTTCTACTTCACGATAGGAAAGCATTCTCTTCTTGGAAAAGAGTTTGGTTATTGGTCCATCAAGATGTATCCCATCTTTGTGCTTACTTACTGCCACTTTGCCCTTGAGAACACTTCTGTTTTATTTCACAGGCTTGATATGGCCTTAGTTCTTGTTTGGGTCCTGCTGGTGAGGAACCGAATCATTTTAGTGAAGCAGAAAGCCCTGTGCAGCCTATGAAACACAGGTCAATCCTGGGGGTAATGGGTTTAGGAAATACTGCCTTTGTGAGATATAACTTAGCAAATTAAAAGAAAAATAGTAGCCTTTTGTATCCAGCCTTAATGGAATAACAGATTTACCCTCCCACCATAAACAGCTGGAACACTGGACAAAATACGAGAAACAATTGTTTTTAGATGTTTGGGAGTAGGCACTGCATGTCTGTCATCTCTGATAAAATATATTTTTTTAAATATTGATCGAGCATCAGTGACCTGTTGAATAACACTAGGTGGTCTAACACGTGTAATTTGAGTCTTAGGGAGAGGGCAAGATTATTTAAAGAAATAATGGACAAAAATTTTGTAAATTTGATGAAAACTGTAAATCTATAGATTCAAGAAATTCAACAAATTCCAAGTCAGATAAACATACACACATGAATGCATGAAACATGCCAAGGCCTATTATAATTAAATTGCAAATAATCAGCAATAAAAAGAAAAGGCTTTTAAAAAAAAATAGAGAAAAAGACACATTAACCACAGGTGAACAAAATAAGAGAATACCTATAGACCTATTGCGAAAAAATTCTGCAAGACGAAACCAGAAGCCAATGAAATGACACCTATAAAGTGCTAAAGAGAAAAAAACTGTCAACCTACATTTCTATATCCATTGAAAATATCCTTTAATGTATCTTACCTAACACCCTTTAATAATAAAGAAATAAAAAGTTTTTTAGACAAAAGTTGTCACTAGCAAACTTGTACTTAGAAACATTACAGGTTGTTCTTTGGGAAAATGACACAATATAGAGACTTAGATCTTTGCAAAGGATTGAGATTGAAGAGTGCCAGAAATGGTAAATATGTGGGTAAACAAAAAATAATTTTCTCATGTTTTAATTTCTTAAAAGATAAATTTCAATTAAAAATATAATCAATATATATTTTTTGTAATATATGTAGAAAAAAATATATGAAAAATTCACAAAAGACAGGAAAGGAGACAGGATGTGTAGTGTTTTAAGATTCCTACATTATTCCTACATGTAATAGTGATTGAATGTAGACTGAAAAGTTAAGGATGTACGTCATAAGGAAGCAACCACTTCAAGAAAAAGGAGAGATAGTAAGTAATAGTGCAGATGAAATGAAATAATAAAAATATTGAGTATATAAAACAGAAGTCAGGAAAAGAGAAAAAAGGAACACAGAACAAATGGGTCAAAGAGAACATAAATAGTAAGATGATAGATTTAAATGCAACCATATCAATAATTACATTATATCTAAATGGTTTACACAGTTCAATTAAAAGGCAGAAATAGTAAGACTGAATAAAAATATAACCTAATTTTATGCTGTCTACAAAAAATCTACTTTAAATATTAAAAAAAAAGTCAAAGGAAGAAAAAAGGGATAACATGCAAACACTGATCATAGGGAAACTGAAGTGTCTCTTAATATCAGACAAAGTAGAATTCAAAACAAGGAATATTATTAGAGATAAAGGAGCCATTTCATAAGGCTAAAGAGGTCAATTTATCAAAATGCCATAACAATCTTAAATGCATGTGCCTACAATAACAGCTTCAAAATACATCAAGCAAAACTGGCAGATCTGAAAGGAGAAATAGACAAATCTACAATTAAGGTTGGAGATATTAATAACCCTCTCTTAGTAATAGAAAACTAGATGGAAATCAGTAAGATTAGAAGAGATTTGCTCAACACAGCAACCTACTTGACATATGCATAGACCACTCCATGCAAAAACTGCAGAATAAGCATTCTTTTAAAAAACACATGAAATATGCACGCGGATAGATTATGTTCCACATTGGTGGGGTTGTGGAGTAACTGGAACTCCCATTCATTGCTGATAGGATGTAAAATGGTAAACCATTGTGGAAAACAGTTTCACAGTTTCTTATAAAGTTAACATATGCTTACCATACAACCAAGCAATCCCATTCCTAGGTATTTACACAAGAGAAAGGAAAACACATACCCACAAAAAGACTTGTACATGAATGTTCACAGAAACTTTATTCATAATAACCAAAACTGTAAATAACTCAAATGCTCATCAATAAGTGGTAAATGGATAAACAAATTACGGTATATGCGTACAAAGGAATTCTACAATAAAAAAGAACGAACTGGGCCGGCCCCATGGCTTAGCAGTCAAGGGCGCACGCTCCACTGCTGGCGGCCCGGGTTCGGATCCCGGGCGTGCACCGACGCACCGCTTCTCCGGCCATGCTGAGGCCGCGTCCCACATACAGCAACTAGAAGGCTGTGCAACTATGACATACAGCTATCTACTGGGGCTTTGGGGGAAATAAATAAATAAATAAAAAGAAGGGACTTTCTCCCCATCCCTGTTAAAAAAAAAACAAAACGAACTACTGACACAGTCAACAACATGGATGAATCTCAAAACATTATCCTGAGCAAGAGAAGTCAGACACAAAAATATATATACTAAAAATTCCATTTATATGAGGTCCTGAAATGACAAATCTAATTTAAACTGACAGAAAGCACATACGAGTAATTTGTAATTCTGGGAGAAAGGGAGTAATTGATTAGGAAAGTACATAAGGGAATTTTTTAGGGTGACAAAATGTTCTATATCTTGATTTTGGTAGTGGTTACATGACTATATCTCAAATTCACCAAACTTTACCCTTAAAATAGGTGCATTTTATTGTACGAAAATGATTTCTCAATAAAGATGATTTTCTAAAGCAAAATAATAATGACATAATTATATGATGAAATTGAATTCTAAAGTATCACTTATCTCTTAAGTCTTTAGAGTCAAAAGGTCCTGAAGTCAACATTCACTAACCCCGTGATCTTACAGCAAGTGACTTCAACTTTCTTAAGTCTAAGTTTCCTTGTCTTAAAAATGTGGATACTGCCTCACAGGATTGTGGCTACTAAAAGTACTTCAAATTCTATGAGAAATGTAAAATTATTTTTCTACCCATTTTATTATGTTTATTTTTAATTTTTTGACCTTTACTTTTTATATACTTTCAGATTTATAAAATAGTCACGAAGAATCTCCGTATACCTTCACCTGGATTCCTCAAAAGTTAACATCACACATAACCAAATGATCAAAATCAGGAAATTAACATTGGTTCAGTATAATCATTGAATCTTATGCAGATTTTTACCAATTGTCTCTAATGACATTATTCTTGTCCAGGATCCAATCCATGATCACATATTGCATTTAGTTGCTAGGTATCCTTAGTTTCCTTTAATCCGGAACTCTCCCTCAATCTTTCTTTGTCTTTCATGTCCTTGTCACTTTTGAACAGTGCTGGTCAGTTATTTTTGGAAATACTCCTAAATTCAGAGTTATTTGATATTTTCTCATGATTAAATTCATGTTCCTTATTTGGGATAAAAATACCGCAGAAATGATATTGTATCCTCTTCAGGGCGACGTATCAGGAGACGCGCTGTTGATTGTCTCATTACTGGTAATGTTGACTTTGATCACTTGGTTAAGGTGATATCTTCAAATTTCTTCACTGGAAAGTTACTATTTTTCCTGTTACAACCAATAAGTAACTTGTAGGGAGATACTTTGAGACTATGTAAATATCCCTTTTCTCATCATATTTTCACCCAGTAATTTTAGCATCTATTGATGATGCTTGCCTGAAACAATTATTACTGTGTTGGTTGCCAAGTAGTGATTTTCTGTTTTCACCCTTCCCTCTATATTTGCTAGTTGGAATTCTACTGTGAGGAAGGGCTTTCCATTCTCCCCATTTGTTTGTTTCAATTATCTATTTATATCAGTATGGAGTCATGGCTTCTTATTTTAGTCTATGGATTTTAATCTATTGTCATCATTATTCATTTATTTATTTATTTGCTCAAATTGTCCCAGATTTGGCCACTGGGATTCCCTTGAAATTCAATTCTGTATCCTTTTATTTTCCCCTAAATCATTTCTTACAAAACTATTATAGAAATTTTGCATGGGCATAATTTTTCTCTCTCACCCCTTATCTTTTCCATCAAAGAATTTCTTCAAGGTTTTAGTAAAAACTGCTCAGAATCGAACTCCAGTTGATACAATATGGTAAGCACAGATTAATTTAGGCCCTCATTGTCAGTATTTCTGTACGTGAAAATCAGTTTGGTTTGAAAGCTTTGTGCTTGGGTATTTATTAGGCTTGCTAACACAGATGCATCTACATGAATTTTTGGTGAATTTTTGCAGCTTCAAAGGACTTGAGGAACAAACCCAGAAACCCCTTGAAAACCGAGCCCACTAGATCCTGAGTTAGTTGTTTAATATCCATGGTCAGCTTATTTCAGTCAGTTTTGGCTGATTTCCAGATCCTGGAATGAGAAAAGTTCTCTGATATTTCCATCAAGCCCTTCTTATAAATGACCCACATCTTATCTTTATTTTTATTTATTTATATTTTTAATTTTTACCTTTTGACCTCTTTACCCATTTCTCCCACTCCTCACCCCCCACCTCTGGCAACCGCCAATCTGTTCTCTGTATCTATGAGCTTGGTATTTTTTTTTTTTTTTTTTTTAGATTCCTCATGTAAGAGAGATCATACAATATTTGTCTTTCTGTGTCTGGCTCATTTCACTTAGCAAAATACCCTCAAGGTCCATTCATGTTGTCACAAATGGCAAGATTTTAATCTTTTTTATGACTCAATAATATTCCACTGCTTATATAGACCACATCTTTATCCATTCATCCATTATCTTGGCTATTGTAAATAGTGCTGCAATAAACATGGGGGGGGTTGCATATATCTTTTTGGGTTAGTAATTTTGTTTTCTTTGGATAAATACTCAGAAGTGAAATTGCTAGATCATATGGTAGTCCTATTTTTTAATTTTTTGAGGAATCTCCATACTGTTTTCCATAGTGGCTGCACCAGTTTACATTCCCATCAGTAGTGCACAAGGGTTTTCGTTTCTCCACATCCTCACTAACACTTGTTATTTCTTGTCTTTTTGATAATAGCTATTCTAACAGGTGTGAGGTGATATCTCATTGTGGGTTTGATTTGCATTTCCCTGATGACTAAGGATGTTGAGCATCTTTTCATGTGCCTGTTGGCCATCTGTATGTCTTCCTTGGAGAAATGTTTATTCAGATCTTCTGCCCATTTTTTAACTGAATTTTTGTGTTTTTGTTTTTGTTTTTTTTTTGCTATTTAATTGTATTTGTTCTTTGTATATTTTGGATATCAACCACTTATCAGATATATAATTTACAAACATTTTCTCCCATTCAGTAGGTTGCCTTTTTATTTCGTTGATGTTTTTCTTGCTCTGAACTCAGTTTAGAGAGTCAATGAATCAGTCTCCAGATGCCCCAAATGACTTGCTAGTTGGGGAAGAGCTCATCAAAAGGCCTGGCTGAGCTCTGGCTTGAGTTTAACAACTTCTGTCTGTGAGGGAATCCAGAAGAGAGCAGTCTCTTCTGCACTGAGAAACGGGATTGAGACACTAAAAGACATTTTCCATTGGAATTTCTGTGAAAAAGGGAAATTCAGTCACAGTTTTAAAGAAATGACTATCACATGGGCCATTCACTTGGTAAACTTAGTTTTCTGAATGATGCTCCTGAATTTTTAATCAATCTTCAAACTTCATTTCATGTCTTTTCAACACGAGTGAAATTTATATGGTTCATATGTAACTGGAACCATAATGCTTGAAGAGAAGCCCACATCCCGAGGCTACTTTGGTAAATTTCCAGGCTTTCATAAAAATGAAAAAAACCCTCAGAATGTGTATACTGCCACATTTTCCCACCCAGGTTGGCATAAATAAATATAGAGAGAAAGTGCTAGAGAGCAAGCAAGAGAGAACAGAGTCTTGACATCTTTTCAGGAGTACACTGTATCCATTTCTACATTTCTGTATCTTTTTTCTAGTCTGTTTTTCTTGAACCACTTTAATTTTTTTTAAAAAGTCGAGATGGAAGGAATCTTCTCTATGCCCATCCCAATCAGGTTGGGATTAATTTAGATTTGCCGGGGATAAAGAACTCACCAGGTCCCTGAATTGTGCTGATGGTAACTCCTTTTCAAATAGGAAAGCTGAAGAAATCTATAAGGGTAACGAGAAGGTGCTAACATGGGTCTCCTCCTGGGTTTTTCTCCATGTGGCATGTCATTTCTACCTCACAAAGCAGTCATGTGAGCTGCGGTTTCTCATTCCACTCTAGAAGGTGGCCTTGAGTAGCTTCGAGAAGTCAGGGGGCGGCGGAGTTTCCTCTCTGGAATGTCGAGCAAGTACATTTTTACCTGAGACTGTAACCGTGGACTCATCCTTGGCGCTGAAAGCGTCTCCTCCCACGTGGTCTGAAAGGCAATTTATCCTCCTCCCTCTGTGCCTGTTTGTTCCACTGCTTCGTCTGATGGCTGCTTGTCATGGTAGCATCTGTGGCTTGTCTGCCTTTTAGGAGGTTGTGGAGATGAGTGAGGTTAATGTGTTAAAACGAAAGGAAAGCGCTTCAGCTGCACCGTTTCCTGGGGTCACGGTGGCACCAAACACATCATTTTCCCAGGAGGCCTCAAGATTTAACAATATGTCCTTTTACACATAGGAAAATATAATTTCGGAAGACTGAAGAGACTTAGTGGAAACACAATTGAGGATTAAATAATCCAAATTGAGAACTCAAATTTCCAGATTCCAAGGGCTATGTTTACAACACTACCGTCTTTTCTACTCCATGGAACAGATAAGTTGTATTAACACGTGCAAAACCCAGCTTCATAGTTACACAAAACTGCAACTTTCTAGACTCTAAAACACAAAGCCGACTAAGTCTTCTCACAGTGGAATGCATTTAACTGGAGTAAGGCTGGGTCAAACCATTTTAAAAGTAACTTTATACTCATTGACTAAAGTTCATTCATATCACAGCCTACTTCTAAGCATGATTTAAAATTTTTTAAAAATAATATGTATTCTTTTCTAGTTTAAAAAGTAATACAGAATCCATGTAAATTTTGAAAATCTAGAAAAATGTAATATAAAAAAGTGAAATATAGTGTAAAGAAAAATAAAGAACACTGTTAAAGACAATCACTATTATAATTTTGGTTGGTAAAATCCCCCCATTTTTTTCTTTCTTTTTATTAAAAACTGAGGTATAATTGACATATAACATTGTGTAAGTTTAAAGTGTATAACATGTTGATTTGATACATTTATGTATTGCAATATGATTACCACCTGGAATTTTTTTGTCTCTATAAATATAATTGTATTTTTATATATTTTATAATTATATTTATATTTTGCAATTATATATTGTATAATATTAATATATATTATATATCAACATATATTATATTGACATTATATTATTATACTTTATGAATATTGTATATTAATAATAATAATTATGGTTATGTTATTAATATATCAAATGGTTCCTACTTCTTTGAAAAAACTCCTTCTTACATTTATTATGAAACTTTTCCTGTGAACTTATACAACCTGAGTTTTAATGACTGTGAAGTATTCCTTTGGACGATCACATCATAATTTATGTAAATATTTTACAATACTTGGGTAAATAACATATTGTTGGGACGTGAAAGAGTCATTTTTTTATATTATTAAGTGTGGTCAAATTAATATTCATATATATGAATCTTTGTGCACATCCCTAATTTTTCACTTAGAATAAATACATATAGGTGAAATACATGTGCATTCAAGTTCAGAAGTTTTTGTCACATATTGCTATATTGCCCTTGGAAAGTTTGCCCCAAGTTGCACTCTCGGTCTGCTTCCCTGTATTTTTGTTGTAGCTATAAGGATTGCATCTGGCTACAGGTCACAGAAAAATCTGAGCGCAGTGGTTTTAAAAAGACGTCTATTGGTCTCAGGCCACAAAACAGCCAGGGATCCGGGTCTGCCTGATACACGTGCTCAAGGACGTCGTCAGGGAGCCCGTCTTCTTCTGATTGTCAGCTTTGCCAAATTGAGCGTTTGGCTCGCATCCTCTGTGTTACAAAATGGCTCCTGCGTTTACACGCCTTGTGCTAGTAAAGCCGATCCAAAGCAGGAAGAAAGGACAGAGCTTTCTCCTTGCGAAACTTCATTTGTTCGGGAAGGAACTCCCCAGGGACGTCTACCCACATTCTGTTGTGACACACCCTTCGCTGCCAGGCTGGGTGATTATTTTAGCCTTCCAGATTCTGTAATAGGGAAAGGCAGGCAGAAGGCTTTGAATGTCTTGGGTAGTCATCCTCAGGGCTTGCAACATATGGTATGCCTTTTTGAAGCTGTTTAAAACGTAATGCTAAAATTCTCCTGTAAAGGCTTGCACCAAAAAGTACCCTCTCCAACTGAGTTTCCCATTGTGCAGTTGCCCTGTACTTTGGCGTTTTTAATTTTTAAAAATATTTTCAAATGTATCTCCTTTTCCGTTAAAAATTTTTTTTTGCTCAACTGTATTCTTTGCCCAGTTTTCTAATTGTTTGCAATATATTTGTTGTTCATATTATATGTACAACTTTGTATCATCTTTTCATTTAATATTACTTCACATGCATTTTCCTATGCCATTATACCTTTCAAAAATTAACGTCAAAGGGCTGCCTAATATTATACTGTATGACTATATGATACTTTTATTCTTATTTTTCCCCAATTTTCCCTAACTTTTTGCTCTACTGATTAATTCTAAACAGATTTATGTGTAATTTTTAGTCTGCATCTTGGATCATTAGAGTTTTATGAAGGAGCACTTCTCTCTACTTTGATATTGTGGTCTAGTACATTTTTTTTTATTTCTAAAATTTTATTTATTTTTTATAAGTTTTTTATTTTTTAATTTTATTTATTTTTTCCCCAAAGCCCCAGTAAATAGTTGTACATCATAGTTGCACATCCTTCTAGTTGCTGTATGTGGGACGCGGCCTCAGCATGGCCAGAGAAACGGCGCGTCGGTACGCGCCCGGGATCCGAACCCGGGCCACCAGCAGCGCAACGGGCGCACTTAACGGCTAAGCCACGGGGCCAGCCCTAAAATTTTATTTTTAAATGAACTTTTTAATCTAGAATAGTTTTAGATTTACAGGAACGTTGCAAAGACAGTACAGAAGAGTCCCATAACCCCTGCACCCAGTTTCTCCAATTATTAACACCTGACGTTAGTACATTTGTCACAACTGATGAGTCAATATTGATACATTATTATATAAAGTGCATACTTTATTCAGATGTGAGGTTGTGAATTTGTGGGAAGAAGAACACAGAGGTAGAGTACCATTTTCATCAATCACATCAAGCGTACATGCTGTCAAAATGACTTACCACTGATGATGTTAAGCTTGATCACTTGGCTGAGGTCATAGTTCTTAAGGTTTCTCCACTGTGAGGTTACTCTTCCCTCTTTCCACACTGTGCTCTTTGGAAGGAAGTCACTATAAGTAGCCCATATTTAAGGAATGGAAGTTATCTCCACCTCCTTGAGGGGGCAGTATCTATACAAACTCTTTGGAATTCTTCTACATGGGTTCGTTATCTATTCAATTATTTATTTATGTCAGTATGAACTCATGGATATTTGTTAAATACTTTGGGTTACCATTCAGTACTACATTATATCTTTTCTTGCTCAAATTGTTCCAGCCTTGGCCGTTGGGAGCTCTTTCTGTTGGTTCCTGTGTCCCTTTGACATACCTCCAACTTTGGGTTTTTTTTTTTTTTGGAGCACCTCCTTCCTTTATGACACTACAAACTACTCCATGTTCATCTTGTATATTTCCTGCCCCAGTCCTAGAATCAACGAGTTTTCTAAGGAGCCTGGTTCCTTTTACTGGAGAACAGTATTAGAAACCAAGATCTGGACACTCGGTTTGTTTAGTACTTTATATCCTGTAATCATGGATATATTTTTTCCCAATTTTAATCTAGTTCTCATTGCAATTAAATATATATATATATGAATTATATAATATATGGAGGTATATATATATATATATATACAATACATAATACCTTTAATTTAAGCCTGTTCTTTGTATCTTGTTCTTGGTAGAAGCAAAACAAGGATGTTCACAAACATACACTAGATTTCTCTTAATATCAATATGAGTACAAGTGATGCATGGATATTTGCTGGATGGGCAGAAGGGCTTCTCATCCTCCCTGAGGTCCACCTGAAATTCTCAGCCTTGCGGTCACCCTTTACAAGCTCTGGGAACTTGCACAGGAGAAAGGGAATGCTCCACTCTGTCATTTTGCATCACCTCAGGAAACCCAGCCATAAAAAGCCACTTCTATTCTAGTTTCTCTTCTCTCACACCTCCTACTACATAGCCCCAAGATTCTGCCTCTGAAAAATAAATTTTATGTAGCAAAGTGGTAATAGAGCACAACACGTCCTGATTTGAAGCTCCATTTTAAACACCACTTTTGTGAAATGGCAAAACGAAAAGAGCAAATTTAAGAAACATGAGGATCCCCATTCATTGTTAGACAGGCATTGTACAATGGCAGAGACCACTGGCATCAGAGCTAAAATAAGAACAGAGAAGTAGTGCAATGGGGAATCCATCAATCACATTAATGGCAAATGGCACACTAATCATTTATCTATTATTTATCATGCAAATAAGTGTATCCTGTCTAGACTACAGACACATTTAAATATAAAGGTGTCAATAATTACAAATAGAGAATAATTTTATCCAAAAACAATAAACATTAATCACAAACTAAAATCAATGGAATATAAGAAAAACATCTTCTAGATAGTGTTTATCAACAGATCCTATTCTTTGAAATTGTTATAGGAATTATGGGTTATGTTAGCTGCTAAATCTGATTTCAGAAATTGGGTAAAAAATAATACTTGTTCAGATTTTTCAAATTAAATAAATATTTTTGCTAGAAAAAGTATCCCTAAATGAATAGAATTTTATATTTACATAACCAGTGGTTTTAGTATTTCCAGATATTTGTATTTGATTTTCAAATTTTTATTAATCAATTTTGTGTCCAATAAAAAGAGCTAAGGCAAATGGTTTACCTTCACCAAATTTGCCAATCATGACTTCTGTAGCCTTAAACAAGGAAAGATCACTATTAAAGACAATAACTATTATAATCTTGGTTAGTAAAATTATAAAACACAGTATAGAATTTAACACATATTTGGTAAAGTCAGGAAATAGCCCCCAAATGTTCCTAAATTTTTTTCATTCAAAGAATGAGTTTCCCTCTTTTGCTGAGTTGTTCGGTTAAAGGAGTATTTCATTTGGAGAGTGTGGCCAATGACTCACAGTCATACAGGACAGGCAGGGAGGAGCCAGGCCTGACAGAAGAAGGGCCCACCCTGCTCTGGGAAAGCTGACCTGAGTTAGGGCTTACAGCCTGGCCTCAGGCTCATGGGCATTTACTCAGACAAAATTGATTGAGTACATCCTCTGTGCCAGGAACCAGGGTGGCCTCTGGCCATCATTACCTTCATTTAGGGAGTGCATTAGAGGAATGGGTGAGAGTGGATCCCCATGACACAACACCAATGTCTCAATGAGTGTGTGGGTCCTAGCCACAGGAGACCCAGGGTCCACGGGAAAGGAGGGCCTTAGCTGGTGGGCTGGATTTCAGGGACAGGATTCAATATCTGGCAGGAGGTTTGCCTCGAAAAAAACAAGCTCCTAGTTTTCTGAGAGAAACCATGTAGGTTATTGAACAAAGATCTCGAATTGGATTAAAGCAGAAGCCCAAGTTTAGAATCAGAGGCACCTAGAAAGGTGGGTTTGGGGACAAGACCACCTTTTAAGAACATGGCACCCAAGGGAGGTTGTGCCTAGGGCCTGAGTGCAAAAGTCAAAGTTCAGCTGGAGACATTTTATCCTAGGTCCAATAAAAAGCAAGGAGTCTCAGAAAATCAGTTGCTGGAACAGAGCACCAAGGAGCCTGACTTCAGGACCCAATTGCTCCCTCAGCAGACGCCTTTAGTATGAGGTCAGTGTCATGAAGATGGAACTGCAGGAGAAGCCTTCTGCCCGCGGGACTAGAGCCGCTGAAAGATGGCCTGGCTCAGGGCTGGAGTCACTCCAGTGAATGGGAAGGCAGGATGCCCGGTTGTGGGGAACTGGGAATTACAGAGGCTCACATCAGCAGACGTGCCGACTAAATGTCATGTGGTATCCTGAATGGGATCCTGGGACAGACAAAGCTCATTGGGTAAAAATGAAGGACATCCGAATAAAGTAGGCACGTTAGTTAATTAGAATGTATCCATTGTACATTATTTGTTTCAAATGTATCCTAAAATGTAAGATGCTAACAATAGGAGAAACTGAGTCCAGGGTGCATAGTAATTCTTCTGTCCCATCTTCGAAACTTTTCCGTAAGTCTAAAACTATTCAAAAATAAAAGTTTAGTTTTAAAAAATCAGACTCCTTATCCACCTCTTTCTCTTATAAACACTTTTCCCCGTTCAATGAGGAAACAGCATTTCTAATTTATCTGATTTGGGATCTGGGTGTTTTTGTTATTACACAACTCAAAATGTCTTCCTGGTGATATGACATTTGCGTGTATAGTTTGTGTATATCATATACAAAAACTTATAATAATTATTTAAAAAGCTTATACCAAAACTAGGCTGTTTTCCTACATACAACTCTCTTTGTATTGTTCTGAGAACAAACAATAACATATACTATGACTTCAAATAGAATAAACATTAATTTGAAAAAATACTTTTATTAATTTGAAAAAAGCACATTTTAAAAACAGTACCATTGAAAAAACAGAATAAATTTACTTTTGTCAATAAAGATTAGTTTTTAGATTAAATCTGGAAATCATTCTAAATTTAATTTACTCTCACACGTCTTTCTTTCCTTCTTTGTTTCCTCGATGCCTTTCCTTTTTCTCTTTCCCTCTCCCTCCTTCTGCTGCTGCTGCTTTTCCTCATTCCCATGTTTTTTTTATTTTTCATTTTAATAGATTTGAAGTCCTTATTTAAATAGGTCCTTTTGGGATTCCTCCTCATTCTAACATTATTTATCAACTCTTTGTGAATTAGTAACTTGGATATATATACACTGTAGCATTTTGTTGAAAAATCTACAATTTGTTGAAAATCTACAACATAACATGTATGTGTTGATAACTATAAACATCTAGTTCAGTCCCATCTTTTGATAAAAAAATTGATTTTGAGGTTCAGGGTTTGTAGAGGCTGTCCAAGATGAGCTAAGCAATTCCATGTATTAATAAATAGCAGAACTGGGCCTGAATCCAGACAAATGCACATTTTAATGCACAGTTACCTTCACTCTATAAAAATTACTTTGTTTTCAGAGTTTTTCTTGAAATTTCCCTTCCCATCAAGAGAAAGACAAGTGTGTGCCAATGACAGTTTGCCTGGACTTGATCATTTATTGTTCCAGCAGGATGTTGTGAATCCTTTTACAGCCTAATTTTATTATCTCTTTAAAAGGAAATGCTGAAGAACAAAGCTGGAGGTATCACACTCCCTGATTTCAAAATATACTACAAAGCTATAGTAACCAAAACAGCATGGTACTGGCACAAAAACAGACACACAGATCAATGGAATAGAATCGAAAGCCCAGAAATAAACCCACACATCTATGGACAGCTAATCTTTGACAAAGGAGCCAAGAACATACAATGGGGAAAAGAAAGTCTCTTCAACAAATGGTGTTGGGAAAACTGGATAGCCACATGCAAAAAAATGAAAGTAGACCCTTACCTTACACCATACACAAAAATTAACTCCAAATGGATTAAAGACTTGAATGTAAGACCTGAAACTGTGAAACTTCTAGAAGAAAACATAGGCAGTACGCTCTTCCACATCAGTCTTAGCAACATCTTTTCAAACACCACATCTGACCAGGCAAGAGAAACAATAGAAAAAATAAACAAATGGGACTACATCAAACTAAAAAGCTTCTGCACAGCAAAGGAAACCATCAACAAAACGAAAAGACAACCTAACAATTGGGAGAAGATATTTGCAAACCATACATCTGATAAGGGCTTAATCTCCAAAATATATAAAGAACTCATGCATCTCAACAACAAAAAAACTAACAACCCAATTAAAAAATGGGCAAAAAACCTGAACAGACATTTCTCCAAAGAAGATATACAGATGGCCAACAGACACATGAAAAGATGTTCAAAATCACTAACTATCAGGGAAATGCAAATCAAAACTACAATGAGATATCACCTCACGCCTGTCAGAATGGCTATAATTAACAAGACAGGAAACAACATGTGTTGGAGAGGTTGTGGAGAGAAGGGAACTCTCATACACTGCTGGTGGGAGTGCAAACTGGTGCAGCCACTATGGAAAACAGTATGGAGATTCCTCAAAAAATCAACGATAGAACTACCATATGATCCAGCTATTCCACTGTTGGGTATTTATCCAAAGAACTTGAAAACACCAATTTGCAAAGGTACATGCACCCCTGTGTTCATTGCAGCCTTATTCACAATAGCCAAGACTTGGAAGCAACCTAAGTGCCCATCAAGGGACGAATGGATAAAGAAGCTGTGGTATATATACACAATGGAATACTACTCAGCCATAAGAAACGATGAAATCCAGCCATTTGTGACAACATGGATGGACATTGAGGGTATAATGCAAAGTGAAATAAGTCAGAGGGAGAAGGTCAAATACCGTATGATTTCCTTCATTAAGTAGTAGATAATAACAACAATAAACAAACACATAGGGACAGAGATTGGATTGGTGGTTACCAGAGGGGAAGGGGGGAGGGAGGAGGGTGAAAGGGATAATTCGGTACATGTGTGTGGTGATGGGTTGTAATTAGTATTTTGGTGGTGAACATGATGTAGTCCATGCAGAAATAGAAGTACAATGATGTACACCTGAAATTTTTACAATGTTATAAACCAATGTTACTGCAATAAACAAAAAATTAAAAAAAAAAAAAAAAAAAAAAAAAAGGAAATGCTGAGAAAAAAATCATGATTCTTTTACTTAGATGAAAGCACTAGCTAGTCAAAAATTTATAAACTAATTTTACCACCGTATGGATTTCCCTCCCATCTAATCTCACTGTTTATAACTATGTATATGCGCTAAAATCTTATTCGTGAACAGTGGTGTTTTTTAAATCGTCTCTCTGAAGTGTTATAAAGCTGTAGAGGCAATGAAATTTGCGAGGCTTGAAGGTGATGCTATAAAGATATATAGTTACTTGTAGGAAGAGACACGCTCATTTGTGTTTTCTGGACTGTTCTTTACTTTGTGGCTGCAGTCCTATTCGCTGCCATTTTCTCGGAGCAAACTTCTGCTTCTACAGGAGGTCTGTGTTCCAAAAGAGCTTCCCAAGTCAATTCCTCATACTCTTTCCAGCCCCTGCAGGTCAGTGTCCTGCTACTTTAAAGGTATGTTTTCATGTCCTCAGAGCATCTCTTCCGCCCAACCTTAGGTGGTTTTACCTGATTCAGCTGCTGTCATCTTACATGCCCTTCAGCGATGGTCCATGGAGCAATGGAAGAGTATTGAGAGATGATTATAAAAATGGCTCCATAGGTCGGATTATTGTCTTGGCAGGCACGGGTTCCTGGTTTTGTTGACTGGGGAACCCTACCCTGCTATAGCGCTTGAGTTTCGTTTGGGGCTTGGTGACTCTCTAGCGCCACACACTGGCATCCTGATCATAGACAATGCCCTTTGGACTCGCCGTCAATCTGTGGAGCAGATAATCCCAGTGAAATCAGCGGAGAAGTCAAGGCAAAAAACTATGAAATTTACTGGATTCCAGAGATTTAGGACTAGCCTAAGCTGTATTCTTTCAAAGTTTCTTCTCTTCTGGCATTTAAAGTCAGAGCCAGGTGCAAGTTTAGCTTTGAGTTACCATTTGTACCATATATTTCTTAGTTTTTACTTTTCTTTGTTTTATATTGCAAAAATCATTCAAAAGAAGAAAACAGTGAAAATCTCCACTCCATCCCTCGGAGAAAACTGCTAATCACATTTGGTGTATATCCTTCCAGCTTTTTGACTGTGTTTATGCAAACATGTATGTACAAGTACTACCAAAAAATACATCATAGTGTGTATGTGTGGTGTGTGTGTGTGCGTGTGTGTGTGACTTGCACTTTCTTTTTAGTTAACAATATACATTGGGCATCTTTTTATATCAATACACACAGAGTCACTTCATTCTTTTTAATAGCTGCATAGTATTCCACTCAATCATATGGAGATATCATAATTCATTTAACCAGTCCCTTGGTCACGGACATTTGCATTACTTTGATGTTTTTGCTGAAGGTAATATCATTATACATGTATCTTCAATTACTTGGGGCAATAGTTCTCCATGGTAAATTCCTAGAAATTACTAGGACAAAATATTTTTCTAATTTATACTTCCACCAAGAATGTATGAAAATCCTTATTTCCCTGTTGTCATATCTAATATTGTAAATTTCTAATCCTTTTTAGTCTTTGCCAGTCTAAGTGAAATTTACTTTTATTTAATTATAAGTGAGTTTAAGTATCTTTTAAAAGATATGTTTAATGATCACGTGTAGTTATTTTGTGAATTTTGTCACATTTTTTGTATATTTCCTGTAGTGGTGTTTTCCTTTATCTCAGATTTGTAAGAGAGAGAATTGTAACACATTGACTGTTAAATTTCTCTCCTTTTGTCATTTGTCTTTTATTTTTGTTTATATAGTCACTTCTGTTTATCTTTTTCTTTATGGTGTTTATCATGATGCTATATACCTATAGCAAGGTGTTCCCCACATAAAAATTATTTTCTCCTGGTAAATGTCTTATTTTTGTTATGGATAAAGCATTAATTGCTCTGGAGACAATTTAGGATATGGTTTTGATATAGGAATGTAAATTCATTTCTTCCCAATTGGATAGCCAAATTTCACACCCCATTTCTTGAATAATACGTCTTTTTTCCATTGATGCGAACTGTCATTTTTATCGTATAGCAAATCCCATATAAATCAAGGTCTATTGATCTATTGTTTTGTATCTCTATTAGTATCAGGATATTTTAATTACTAATTTATATAATATATTCTAATAAATTACAAGTCAAAAATTCATTAATCTTTTTTATATTTTTCTTGAATGCTCTAACTTATGTATTCTTTTCCAAATACAATTAAAATTAAATTTTCAAGGTTCTTAAAATGCTACATTTAGTTTTTAACTGAGTTGCAATAACTTTATTATAATTTATCACTTTATACTCTTTCCCCAGTATGGTTATGTTTTTTCTTTATTTCAGTTTGCTTTTTGTACAGTCACCCGCTGCATAATGATGTTTCAGTCAATGACAGACCATGTATACACGACAGTGGTCTCATAAGATTATAATGGAGCTGAAAAATTCCCATCACCTAGTGACATCGTAGCCATTTTAACAGCTGTACAATGCGTTTGTGTTTTAAGCTGTGTTATTACTAAAGAGTCACGAAGTTAAAAAAAGTTTATAAAGTAAGAAAGTTACAGCAAGCTAAGGTTAATTTATTATTGAAGAAAGAAAAATATATTCTTATAAATTTATTGCAGCCTAAGTGTACAGTGTTATAAAGTCTACAGTAGTGAGAGTCATGTCCTAGGCCTTCACATTCACTCACCATCACTCATTGACTCAATTCCAGTCCCGCAAGCTCCATTCACGGTAAGTGCCCTCACAGTGTACCATTTTTTATCTTTTATACCATATTGTACCGTACCTTTTCTATGTTTAGATATGTTTAGTTACACAAATACTTACCACTGTGTTACAATTGCCTACAGTGTTCAATACAGTAACATGCTGTACAGGTTTGTAGCCTAGGACGAATAGGCTATCCCATGTAGCCTAGGCGTGTAGTAGGCTATACGATCTAGGTGTGTGTAAGTACACTCTATGATGTTTGCACAACAACAAAATCGCCTAACGATGCATTTCTCAGAACATATTCTTGTTGTTAAGCAATACATGACTGCATTTCATTAAAGGTCTTGTGTCTTTCTTGTTGGATTTATTTCTAGGCTAGGTGTGTTTATTAGTGTTGTTAATGAGCCTTCTCTCCCATTTCATTTTCAAACTTGTTATTGATTTTTGGTATATTATTCTTGTATTGACTGTTTCTCTGTACTCACTTTCTGTTTCTATTAACATATCAAATAATTTTCTTGGTTTTGCTCCAAGGAAATTATATAATTTTTGGTAAGTGATCATACATTTTTTTCCCAATATGTATACTTCATTTCCTTTTCTTATATTCTTTCATTGGTTAGAAGTTCCACAACATTGTTGACTGATAGTGGTATTAGCAGAAAGATTTATTTTATTTATGACTTCAATGTGTTATTTTTGATATTTTAGTATTAAGTATTATATTTGCTCTGGACTTCTGAAAAATACTCCTTATCAAGTTAAGAAAGTTTGCTTCTTTCATAGCTCACTGGGAATTTTAATCAGAAGGAATGTTGAAATTTAGAAAATGCCCTTTCACCATCCACTAAAATTACATTAGCATATTTCTAACATTGCGTGATTTTTGTATTCCTGAACAAATTTGATCAGGTGTACTATATTATTCTTTTAATCTACTGCTGGATTTGATATTTCATAATAGATCATTTTCATTTGTGCTTTTCAGAGAGATTGGCTCATGGTTTTGTGATAAATTTTTTTTAAGTTTACTATATCAAAGTTAGGCTTTTTAGAGCTTTTAAAAAAAGCTTTGCAACAGTTAAATAATATAGAATTTAACTGTTTATTAAATATTAGATAAAAATTTCTGAAAAAACCAACAAGGCCCAGAACCATTTGATAGGAGTTTTGCTAAAATTTGCAGCTTCTCCATGGATATTAATCTATTTAGGCTTCTTAGATTACATTCAGTTAAATTTAATTGTTTGCAGTTTCCTAGGAAAAAAAACTCTATTCTAAACTTTTATTTGCAGGTAAGTGTACAAATTTTATTTTAAAATTGTAATTTCCTTTTTTTAATATCCTTTTTCTCTTTCCTGATATTATATTTGTGTTCTCTTGAATTTTATTTTGGCTAGACTTACCAGGGGTTGATTTGTTTGTTTGTTCATTTTGTTTTGTTTTTACAGTTTTTTAAATAACAGCTCACTGTTTTTATCAATAAACTCTAATGTTTGGTCTTCTCTTGTTTAAATCATTGCTTTTAGATCCTTTCCTCTCTTTTGATTTATTTTGCTCTTTTTAAATTTCAGTTATATAAGTTATTTTTAACAAAATTTTTTCTAAGTTATAATTTGGCTACATCTCTTACAATTACATTATGTTATCAGGTTTTCTTCCTCTTTGTTACAGGAGTTATCTAGAAGATCGTATTTTTATCTCCAGGTGATATTGAATAGTTGACTCTTTTTAATGTTAATGTCTATGTTTATTGCATTGAATCAAAATATATTTCCTGTACGTATTATTAATTTTCAAATATATAAAGTTTTTAATTACACAAGTTGCATATAAATATATTATTATTGTGAAAGAGTCATATAATGTAGATAAAGCAATTTCCTTCAGTCCCATCTCTAGTAGCAACTCTAGTTATTCATTTGTTGTGTATCCTTTCAACCTCTGTTCTGTTATTTGCATATTACCACTAGTGACTAGTACCATACTACACTTATTGAGTGTGAACTCATCTTCCATGGAGTTGTATTTTCTAAGGATCCATAACATCCTCTGGGGCCTTCTCATTGAGGACCTGTATAGACACGTCAGGAGCTGAGGATTTTAAGCTCTCGATGAATCAGAATCAAGACTCCAGGCACTGGATTCCTTGCATAAAGCAGAGAGCAGGGAATCACTGACACTTCTGTGAATAGGGACTTGAAATTTTCCACCCTTCAGCTGGAGTTTGAGAGCTAAATCAAACTACCTGCCTTTGGGCAAGGATGAAATACATTCACATAGGTTCAGACACACAGAGTCATGAAACCAAGTAAAAATTTCTTCTGATCTGTTGAATCTCATAGAGCGAAAGCAAAAATAACACAAAGCTGTTCAATAACAAGGCTCCAGAGCATGTGATGAACTCTAAAAATATGAAGGAGCTAATTATCATGGAAGACAAACCATGGACCCAATAAGAAGAAAAATTAATTTCCAAGGAAGTAAAAATATAAGACTCATAGAAAGAGATGTTAATATTAATATGTTTAAAATCATTCAAAGAAATAAAGAAAGTATTTGGTCCACAAAAGGAAAGCCATGACTGGATCAAAAATAAGTGAATATAGGAAAGAACCTAATTGAAATACTAAAAGTGAAAAATACGTGGTTGTTCAAATAAGAAAAACTCATTACAAGAATTAATAGTAGGTTGAACACAAAGTAAGAGTAAACCAGTGAATTGGAAGACAGATTCGAGAAGAAAAATCTGAAATCAACACAGAGGGACAAGGAGATAGAAAATATGAAAGAGAATTTAGGGGACCTGGAGGTCTGCTGGAAGAAGTTTACTATAGGAGCCTCCAAAGAAGAGAATAAAGGGGATGAAGGAGAGGAAATCTCCAACAGGGTATGTGAACAGCACCTGGAAATTTTCTAGACACTGAATAAATATTGAAAATGCACAAACCTGTTAAATATACAGTCCACATCTAGATGCATAATATCATGCATAACATCAATAATAAAGAGAAAACCTGCAAGGTACCAAGGAGAAAGTATAGAGTATCCATAAGAAATGACAAGTAGACTGACAACAGAATCAATTAATTCTAGAAAACAATGGTAAAATATATTTAAAATAATAAAGAAAGTTTACCTTCAATTTATAATTTAATCCCTTATCAATATTATTCAAGACTTATTGCAAAATAGATTTTCCCAGACATTTAAAAACCTAAGAGAATTTATTCTCAACAGGTACCCATTGAAAGAATTATTGAAAGATATAATTCAGCAAAAAAGTATCAATACTGAAAGAAGAAACATGACACAAGAAGTAACAGGGTATGCAAGAATCAGAGGGGCCGGCCCGGTGGCACAAGCGGTTAAGTGTGTGAACTCCGCTGCGGCGGCCCAGGGTTCACCGGTTCGGATCCCAGGTGCGCACCGACGCACCGCTTGGCAAGGTGTGCTGTGGCGGCATCCCATATAAAGTGGAGGAAGATGGGCACAGATGTTAGCCCAGGGCCAGTCTTCCTCAGCAAAAAAAAAAAAAAAGAGGATTGGGAGATGTTAGCACAGGGCTGATCTCCCTCAAAAAAAAAAAAAGAATCAGAAAAATATATTAGCAAAGCTAAATCATCATTCACTAAGTAATAATAGAATTATACTTATGTTAAAAACAAGGTGGAAATAAAATATCTATAGTAACGTGAAACACGACATGGAGGAAGATGAAAGGGAAGCTAGAGAATGCTAAGGTCCTTGAGCTGTTCAAAGGCAAAACAGAGATATTGCTTAATTTTATACTTTGTGAGAAAAATATAATGATAGATATGTATGTTAAATTTCAAATGTCGGCACTCAAACAGTAGAAATAAAACATGTAACCTTCAAAACAGTGAAGGAAATAAAGGGGAGCCATCAGGAAACAAAACAAATGGAAAAATTAGTCCATTCTTGTCACATACATGTGACAACATGTATAAATTGCAGAATAAATATAAGCTGGTAAAACAACTCACATTTAAAAACATAGACATTCATATTTGACTTTTAAAGTTTGAATATTTGAAAGTGCAATTAATGAGCATGATCTAATATATTTGAATAGAATCCTACTCAAATGAAAAAAATGTTCTTCTCAATCATACATTGAACATTTACCAATATTGCCATGTCACCAAAGAAATATAAATAAATTATAAGAATCATCACAACAGAAATCATGTCATCTGCGGACTCTGCACTGATATTAGAAATCAACATATACCAAAGCATGCGGTCAGGAGGCTAAAGGTCAGGAGGAATGTATTTAAAAATATGAACTATTGGAAACAAATTAGGTAAATGTTCAACTCAAATAGTTAGAAAGCAATACACCTAAAAATTGCAGAATTAGGATAACAATAAATTTAAAGATAGAATATAATGAAATAAAAACAGACTTTGAAAAGATTAATAAGTCAGAGAAACTTCTGGTAGGGCTGATCAAGAAGAAAAAGAAGTCACACTGAAATGATATTAAGAATGATATATAAGTACAGATATGATAGAGAATTAATAAATCATGAGCTAATATATCAATAACTTTATGCTAATGATTTTGAGAAGTTAGATGAAACAGACAAGATTATTTAAAATGTAATTCATATAATTGACCCAAGTAGAAATACAAAATTTGCACAATCATTAAAGAAATTGAACTGCTGGGGCCAGCCCCGTGCCTTAGTGGTTAAGTGCATGCACTCTGCTACTGGTGGCCCGGGTTCGGATCCCGGGCATGCACTGATGCACCGCTTCTCCAGCCATGCTGAGGCCGCGTCCCACATATGGCAACTAGAAAGATGTGCGACTATGACATACAACTATCTACTGGCGCTTTGGGGAGAAAAAGGGAAAAAAAGGAGGAGGATTGACAATAGATGTTGGCTCAGGGCTTGTCTTCCTTAGCAAAAAGAGGAGGATTGGCATGGATGTTAGCTAAGGGCTGATCATCCTAACACACACACACACACACACACACATACACAAAGAGATTGAACTGCTAGTCAGAATAATCCTTGACCACCCACTGCCTAAAAGACTCTGGACTCAAATGGTTTTGCAAGCAAGTTTTTAACAAGCCATCAAGAAATAGGTAACCCTTATTCTATACCAAATTTTAGAAAATTACCCAGCTTATTTTATCATCTTAATACTAAATCCAAAAATCATAGGATTAGAAATGCAAAGTGAGGCCAAACTCACTTATGCTCATGGAAACAGATCTTTGAAGTAAATATTAGCATATTTTCCCAAAGTTTATGTATGTTTAAAGGTCTTTTTAAATTGTTCAAATAATATTTTTTGGTTTCCATTTTTCTATATTACTGGGTTGAAAATTTATTTAAAATCTTTCTTTCCTCATAAATACATTTAAGGATAAGCATATTCTTCTGAGTACTGCATACATTTTTTTGGTAGCAAACAACTGGGAATGGGGGTTCCAGCATCCAGGGCACTCTGACCCATGCGGCCATGGGCACTGCTCCCACCTGAGGCTGCTGCCTGTTCTGGGGGTGCAAGGGTGCAGAGGGGTTGACTCATCTGGTTGCTCTTGCTGAAGTACCCCAACTAATCACCAAGTCCATTACTCCTGCTGTCTTCTTCCTGCCCACTGCACCTGCCAACCCAGGGCATGAAGAACTCTTTTATAAATGCCTACCCTGGATGCATGTGGACTACACATTTCCTCTTCAATTGATTGTATTTGTTTTCCATCCTTCAGTTATTCAATACAGCTTCTGATCCACTGAGGCACCTTTTTTTGTTTTCCAGAGAAATTCTGGGTTTCTTCATTAATTATATATTTTTAGGGCACATCTGGGGATTTGAGATGGTAGAGGAAGGCTACAGCATTCAGTATACTTTCTACTTTTGGATGAGATTTTATTTGTGATCTAGTGATAATTTTTATAAATGTTCTATATATTGGCTGATAGAGCTCTCTGTAGACTTTTAAATCATTTCTTAGTTGAGTTATTAAAATCTTTTACAGCTTTATTTTTCTTACCTACTTGTTCTGACAAACTCTGCGAGAGACATTATGGTAGGCACAATAATGGCCCCCCAAAGATATCCACGTCATAACCCTCAGAACCTGTGAATATGTTAGGTTATATGGCAAAGGGGAATTAAGGCTGCCAATGAACTGACCTTAAAATGGGGATATTATCCCAGATTTTCCATGTGGGCCCAACGTCTTTTCTCATCATTATATGTAGGTTGGGCATTTGTTCTCTGTATTAACTAAAGATTATATTGGTTTTTTTGTTTTGTTTTGTTTTACCATCTTTTAAGTGATTGCCTTAGAAATTACAACTCATATATCAATTTTTAATTTTACTAGTCTTTGTCTTTTTTTTCCCAATGTTCTCAGGGTTCCTGCTAGCCCACCAAATAGGAATTTCTTCTTCTTTCCTCAATGTATTAGTAGACAATTTACACCCTTCTTCTCATGCTCATTACTCCTGGTGAGGAGTGATTTCTCTAACTGGTGAAAATGAGAAAGAAGCCTATTTTCTGATTTTCTTTCAGATGAGTGTCCTTGCAGCATACCCACATTCTTCTCTTCTTAATAGAGTCAAATTGTTGGGTCAAGCTCTGTCCCAATAAGAGATGTTGACAGTTTCATAAGGGTATTCTCATTTTCGCCAGCTTTACCAGTAATACAATTGATATTAATTTGTAGCTGTTTCCCTTCTCAATTGCTTCAGAACAAGTACAAAAAAAGGGATGTTAACGATCTGTCCATGGCACTCAATGGTTTTCTTTTAAGTTACACCAATACTCCAAAGGGTCACAGCTTCCCAAAAGAGTTCTGTGCATTTGTATTAATTAAAGAACTGTCCTCTCTTGAAGAACCCATAATGTATATGTATTAGGAGGGAGAAGTCCTATAAAAGTAGGCATAATATGATTTGATAAATAGTATAAGAAGTTGCTACTACAGAGGAGGCAGCCTGTTTGGGGTGTTAGTAGTGACAGGTGATGAGGATGAAGCTGGGGTAGATGTCAATGAAAGTCAGAGAAACAAAGACAGTTGATTTGGACCTTGAGTTGAGTACATTTTCCTTTTTCAGAATGATGGATGGAGAAGGAAAAAAGACCAAGGGGGAACATAGTATTTTCTGGCATCAAAGAGGTTATAAAGTACTACATAAAAAAGTTATTAAAGGAAAGGACATGAAAAAACAATAAATCATTGCTTTGAGAGTTATTCTTGAAAATTGGGACTAAGTTGGATCCAAATTACCCTGTTAGTAAGAAACCATGCAAATAAGAACATAAAGTAAAATATTCAAAGTGTTGAAAGTAAAAACACACCAACCTAGGATTCTGTGTACAGCAAAGTTATCCTTCAGAAATAAAGGAGAAACAAAGACCTTCTCAGACAAACAAAGATTGAGGGAATTTGTTCTCAAAGCCAGTAGATCTGCTTCGAAAGATATGTTCAAAGAAGTTCTTCAGAGGGAAGGAATATGATATAAGTCAGAAACTAGAATCTACATAAAGAAAGGAAGAGTGTTAGAGAAGGAATAAATAAAGGTAAAATAAAGTATTTTATTTTTCTTATTCTTAATTATTCAACAGATAAGAGTTTATTTAAAATAATAATAACAACAATGTATTTGGTGATTATAGCTTATGGATGAGTGAAATGAATGATAGAAATATTATAAGGCACAGGAGGGAAGAATTGGGAATACTCTGTTATAAGGCACTTCCACTGCCTGTGAAGTGGTATAGTGTTACTTGAAAGTAGACTTGGATTAGTTGTAAGTGTATATTGCAAAATCTAGGACAACCTCTAAAAGAATTTTAAAAAGAAGTATAATTGATGTAGTAAGAGATGATAGAAATAGAATAAAATAAAATTCTTAATTAAAACCAGAAAAGTCAGAAAAAGAGTGGAAGACAAAAAAGGAAACAAGGGCAATGAACAGATACCGCTTGCAAATGTGGTAGATGTTAATCCAACCATATCAATAATCACCTTAACCATGAATGGTCTAAATACGCTAATTAAAAACAGAGATAGTGTGTATAAAAAACAAGACTCAGCTATATGTTGTCCATAAGAAACCCACTTTAAATAGAAGGACACAGATAAACTAACATGAAGGAATGGAGAAAGATACACCATGCTAACACTAATCAAAAGGAAGTTGGAGTAGCTATATTAATTTCAGACAAAGTCAACTTCAGAAAAAGGAAAATTATCAGATATAATTGCTATGGTCTGAATGTTTGTGTCCCCCTAAAATACATATGTTGAAATCCTAATGCCCAATGAGATGGTATTAGGAATTGGGATTTTGGGAGATAATTAGGTCATAAGGGCTCTGTGCTCATGAATGAGATTAATGCCACTATAAAAGAGGCATGAGAGAGCTCCCTTGCCCTTCCACCATGTGAGGATACACAATAAGTTTGCAACCCAGAAGAGAGTCCTCACCCAACCATGCCAGCACATGATGATCTCAGACTTGCAGCCTCCGGACTCTGAGAAATAAATTTCTGTTGTTTATAAGCCATCTGGCCTGTGCTATTTTATTATAGTAGCCTGAATGCACTAAGACAGTACTACATAATGATAAAGGGGTCAATTTGTCCAAGAAAACATAACAATCTTTAATGTATATGCACCTAACAATAGAGCATCAAAATACATGAAGCAAAAAAAAAAAAAAAAAAAAAAAAGAAATACAGAATAACAAGGAGAAATAGACAAATCCACTATTATAGTTGGGGAATTCAACACCCCTCCATCAGTAATTGACACACCCAGCAGGCAGGAAATCAGTAATGACATAATTGAACTGAAGAGCATCATCAATCAACTGGATCTAATTGACATTGATAGAATACTCCATCCAACAACAGCAGAATATGCCTTCTTCTCAAGTTCATATGGAACTTTCACCAAGATAGAGCACATTTTGGGCAATAAAACATATATTAACAAATTTAAAAGAACAGAAATCATACAAACTATGCTCTCAGACCACAAGAAAATTAAATTAGAAATTAATAACAGAAAAATAAACGGGAAAAATCCAAAAATACTTGGAGATCAAACAACACACTTGTAAATAACAAATGGGTCAAAGAAGAAGTCCTAAAAGAAATTCTAAATATTTTGAACTAAGTCAAAATGAAAATACAGCATATCAAAATTTGTAGGATGCAGTGAAAACAGTGACTAGAGAGAAGTTTATAGCACTGAATGCATAAATCAGGAAAGAAGAGAGATGTAAATTCAGAATCTAAGCTCCTATCTTAGGAAAATAGAAAAAGAAGAACAAATTAAATACCAAGTAAACAGAAGAAAAGAAATAATAAAAACTAGAGCAGAAATCAATGAAACTGAAAACAGGAAAACAATAGAGAAAATAATTGAAACCAAAAACTGGCTCTTTGAGAAGGTCAATAAAATTGTAACCCTCTAACCAAGCTAATCAAGAAGAAGAGAGAAAAGATGCAAGTGACTAATATGAGAAATGAAAGAGGCATCACCACTACTGATCCCATGAAAATTAAAAGGATAATAAAGGAATGATATGAACAATATGAACAATTCTATGCCAACAAATTTGATGACCTAGATGAAACAAACTAATTCTTTCAAAGACACAATGTGCCAAAATTCACACAAGAAGAAATAGATAATGGGAACAGGCCTATATCTATTAAAGAAATTGAATCAATAATTAATAACCTTCCAAAATAGAAAGCACCAGGCCAGGTAAATTCATTGGTGAATTCCATGATACATTTAAGAAGGAAATGACATCAATTCTCTGCAATCTCTTCAAGAAAATAGAGGCAAAGGGGATACTTCCTAACTCATTCTATGAGGCTAGCATTACCATAATACCAAAATCAGACAAAGAAATACAAGAAAAGAAAACTATAGACTAATATCTCTCATGAATACAGGTGCAAAAATTCTCATCAAAATATTAGCGAATCAAATCCAACAATGTATAAAAAATTATACATGACCAAGTGGGGTTTGTTCTAGGTATGCCAATCTTGTTTAACATTCAAAAATCAATTAATGTAATCCATTATATCAACAGGCTAAAGAACAGAAATCATATGAACATATAAATAGATGCAGAAAAGAACACTTGACAAAATCCAACAGCCATTCATGATAAACACTCTTAGCAAACTAGGAATATAGGGGAAATTCCTCAACTTAACAATGAATATCTTTAAAAAAAACCTACAGCTAACATCATACTTAATGATGAGAAACTAGATGCTTTCTCCCTAAGATTGAGAACAAAATAAGGATGTTCCCTCTCACCATTCTTATTCAACATTGTACTGAATGTCCTGGCTAACGCAATAAGACAAGAAAAAGAAATAAAAAGTATACAGATCAGAAAGGAAGAAATAAAGCTGTCTTTGTTCATATCGACATAAGTGTTTATGTAGACAATCCCAGAGAATCAACCAAAAAACTCCTGGAACTAAAAATTATAACAAGTTTGCAGAATACAAGATTACTATGCAAAAGTCTACTGTTTTCCTAAAGAATAGCAGTGAACAGTTGGAATTTGAAAGTAAAAGCAAAACACCATTTACATTAGTGCCAAAAAAGTGAAATACTTAGGTATAACTCTAACAAAATATGTACAAGATCTATACTAGGAAAACTACAAAACTCTGATGAAAGAAATCAAAAAAGATCTAAATAAATGGATATCCCATGCTTATGGATAGGAAAACTCAACATTATTAAGATGTCAGCTCTTCCCAACGTGATTCATACAGATTCAATGCACTCCCAGTCAAATCCCAGCAAGTTATTTTTGCAATGCTATTTCAAAAGTTTATATGGAAAGGCAAAAGACTTAGAATAGCCAACAGAAACAAAACTAAGTCAGAAGACTGACACTAACTGACTTCAAGACTTACTGTAAAGCTATAGTCACCAAGACAGTGTGGTATTGGAGAAAGAGTAGGCAAGGGGATCAATGGAACCGAATAGAGAACCAAAATAAACCCACACAAATATAGTCAACTGATCTTTAACAAAAGAAATTCAATGGAGAAAGGATGGTTTTTTCAACAAATGATGCTGGAACAACCAGACACCCAAATGGAAAAAAATGAATCTAGGTACGGACCTTATACCTTTCACAAAAATTAATTCAAAACTGATCACAGACCTAAGTGTAAAATGCAAAACTATAAAACTTATAAAAGATAACATAAGAGAAAATCCATGAAAGAAAGAATTGATAAGCTGGACTTCACTAAAATTTAAAACTTCTGCTCTGCAAAAGACACTGTTAAGAGAATGAAAAGGCAAACCACAGGATGGGAGAAAATATTTGCGAAACATATCTGATGAAGGACTTGTCTGGAAAATATGCAAAGAACTCTTAAAATTCAACAATAAGAAAACAACCCAATTTAAACTGGGCACAAGATCTGAACAGACACCTCAACAAAGAATATATACAGATGGAAAATAAACATATAAGGTGTTCAACATCATATGTCATTAGGGAAATTCAAATTAACACATCAATGAGATACACACTACACAGTGGGTAAAATCCAAAACACTGACAACACCAAATGCTGATGAGGATGTGGGGCAATACACACTCTCACTGATTGCTTGTGGGAACGCAAAAGGGTACAGCCACTTCGGAATCCAGTTTGGCAGTTTCTTACAAAGCTAAACATAGTCTTACCATATAATCTAGCAATTGTGCTCCTTGGTATTCACCCAGATCAGTTGAAAACTTATGTCCACAAGAAAACCTGCACACAAATGTTTGTAGCAATTTTATTCATAATTGCCAAAACTTGGAAGCAACCAAGACGTCCTTAAGCAAATGGATAAATTGTGGTACATCCATACAATAAAATATTATTCAACAATAGAAAGAAGTGAGTTGTCAAGCCACAAAAAGACATAGAGGAACCTTAAATGCACATTTCTAAGTGAGAAGCCAGTCTGAAAAGACTACATACTGTATGATTCCAACTATATGACGTTCTAGAAAAGACAATACTATAGGACAATAAAAAAATTAATAGTTACCAGGGACTCAGGGAAAGGAAGTGAGGGGTGAATAGGTGGAGCACAGGCCACTTTTAGGGCAGTGAAACTATTCTGCATGATACTCTAATGGTGGATACACGATGTCATACATTTGTCAAAACCCATACAACTGTACAACACAAGAACAGTGAACCCTAATGTAACTACGGACTGTAATTACCAGTAATGATCAAGTGCAATAAATGTACCACACTAATGAAAGATATTAATAACAGGGGAAACTGTGTATGGCAGGGAATTAGTGAGTATATAGGAGCTCTCCGTACTCTCTGTTAATTTTTCTGTAAACCTAAAACTGCTCTTAAAAAATAAAATCTATTGAGCCAGCCCTGATGGCCTAGTGGTTAAAGTTTGGCACTCTCACTGCTTTGGTGGCCCTGGTTCGGTTCCTGGTCATGGAACCACACCACCTGTCTGTCAGTTGCCATGCTGTGGTGGTGGCTCACATAGAAGAACTAGAAGGACTTACAACTAGGATATACAACCATGCACTGGGGCTTTGGGGAGAAAAAAAAAAAGAGGAAGATTGGCAACTGATGTTAGGTCAGGGTGAATCTTTCCTTGCATAAATAAATAAATAAATAAAAATAAAATCTATTAATTTAAGCAAAACAAAAAGAAAAGAAAAAAATTACCCTAAGGGAAGTTTTAGATCCAGCTCTGCTACTAACGGTGTGACTTCTGGCAAGTCACTTAACTCTTCTGAGCCTCAGTTCCATCATCTATAAAATGAAGGGACTGGACTAGTTCTCCTCCAAATAGAAGATTCTATCTTTCTGTGACTGCCTGGCCTCCAATATATACTATGATAGAAGAAAAAAGTATTTTGAAAGAAAATAATTCATCAATTGAAGCAAAACTCAAAGGAATATCATTATGCAATTCTGGCAAATAAACAACATAATTATTGGATGAATCTGGTGATCAAATGTAATTTATATGAAAGGAATAAGGGGGAAATGGAGCATAAATAGGTATTGATGAAGCATTCATTTAAAGATGATAGAGCTCAAGTTTTTAAAAGATAACTTCAGATGCCTCAGGTGCCATGAAATTAAATGATGTAGTTAAATGGTAACAGAGAGATTGTCGGTAATAGACCTTTCATGAAAGTTATTATGAAATGATTTGTGGCTCTTGGAATTCTTAGCTAAAATTATCTCGTTCTTATAAATCAGACACTGATGCCTACAAAGGTGTGGAAATACAGATGTTGTTTCTGGCTGATATCATGTGTTTGTGTCAGATATTAATGTGGGAGGAGTAGGCAGCCACCTGGGAGGGGAGGTCAGAACTTTAACATATGAGAAAATATAATCAAAATCACACCCCTCATCAGTAGCAGAAAGGGAATTAGAATGTGGGATGTGATATGCACCAACTGGCAGCATCAGGCAGTCTAGTGTAATGATTAAGAACCCAGGGCCAGCCCTGGTAGCCTAGTGGGTAAGTTTGGTGCACTGTGCTTTGGTGGCCCAGGTTCAGTTCCTGGGCGTGGACCTACACCACTCATCAGTCAGTGACCATGCAGCTCACATACAACAAGAGGAAGACTGGCAAAGGATGTTAGCTCAGGGCAAACCTTCCTCAGCAAAAAAAAAAGAACCAAAATACACGGTTTCAGATCCCAGCTCTGCCATTTACTGGCTGTGTGACCTTGAGTACTTTACCTAATTTTCTCTATTCCTCCATTTCTTCTTATGTAAAATGGAGATGATAATAGTAAGTAAGCACCCTCAGTGCGGCTAAAATGAGTTAATATTTGTAAAGTGCTTAGATCAGAGCCTGGCCCACAGTAAGTGTTATGTGAGTGTTTATTAAATAAAAAATACATAAATTTGAACCCTAGTCTCCTTAGTACTATCCCATTATCCCATGATTTAGCACTTTTGAAGCATGCCAGGAAATAACCCCAAACATCTCCTTGTACCATGATTTAGCTGCATGTAAGAGAACACTCTACTACATTGCTTTAATAAATAGGAGGTTATTTTTCTCACATCACAAGAAGTCTGGAAGGAGGCCACTGCTGGCATTGGTTCAGCAGGTTATGGATGTCGGCAAGATCTCTGTGATCCTCTGATTCTTTTCCTCATGCTTACAAGATGGCTACTGCAGCTCCAGCTATCATGTACACAATAAAGCAGGAAAAAATAGAGATGAGAAGGGCTGCGCTAGTGAACTATTTCTCGGAAATCCTTCCAGCAGTTTCCAACTTTCTCAGAACCATGGCTTGGCCCAGCCGGATCATTGCATTCCCAGGCAATCTTCCAAACATCCTTGTGGGTCCGCTATCTTCTTCTATGTTCAGAGCGCAGCCGTCAGTGATGTGGACCATTCACCTGCATTTTTTGACACAGGAATTCTTGAGAGGAATGAAAACTACATGCTCAGCTCCTGGGGGGGCGAGGCGTCAGAAGTAGCCTTGGCTCCAGCAGGCCTGCTTGGCGACCAGGGTCTTCCCTCAGGACGAGGGAAGTGAGAGTTCTCTCTGCCCTCAGTTGGCCACCTTCACAGACAATTTAGACTGGCTCCTGGCACTTGGTGAGACTGCCTAATGCTGCCACCTCTCATGGCAGATCACATGTTTCCTGAAAACAAAATGATGGTATTTGGTTTAATTTTATCGAACTCCTCTTTCATGCTGGATGTTTATTACAAGTGTTTCTAAAACAGACTTTTAACTACCTTTGAGGATAACTAACACAGAGGGCCAATAAATGGGCTGCAGACGTTTTAGCTGACCTTCATTCTGGGGGAAAGTTGCTTAATATGGTAAGAAGTGGCAACCCATCCCACCATCCCTGCATTCCACATTCTGTGACATTGCCTTGCTGCAGAGGCTACCAGGTCCCCCAAAGGCTTGCCTTCTATGGACAGAGTCGAGGAACCAAGGGGATAGTTTAGTTAGCTGCTTCACGTGATCTCAATCTATTGGGTAATATGCTTTCCATCTCACAAAAGAGAGGGAACACTTTCTGACAACTATGTCCCCTATGGATTGGCTACTTCCATGTGAAGGGCATCTCAGGGTAATCCCGTGATAGGAGGGTGACGGTGGTCATGCCAGGGATGATCACGGGCTGCCCCATCAGAAGATGCTACGATCGCCATTTAGTATAAGGTGCAAGGGCTTCCTAGTTGGCAAAGTAGTTACAAACGTAGACATTATTAGAGAATTTCTGCCAGAGCTGGGTCTTGAGAGATGAGTAGAATTTTAATAGATGGAGAAGGTGATGTGAATCATTAGTGCCTGAGAGGCATGAAAGACTAAAAGTAAATGTTGAGTTTGGGGGAAAAATAAGTATTCCCATGATAATGGAATGCATAATTATTTTAAAAGGAGCAGGAAAGAAAGTTGAAATACTGAGGTTTCTTGTAGCCCGTGGGGAATCACTGATTATTTTTGAGGAGAAGAGTGATATAATCTGAACTATAGTTTCAGGAAGATAATTCTAGGCAGTGATAGGGGGATGTGGAGATGCAACAATGGAGGCAGGAAGCCAGTTAGAGCTTATTCAATGAGGCAACAGCGATAGAAAGAGAAATGAAGGCTCATATTTGAGAAATGTTTCAGAGAATAAATTACTAGAATTTGACTGTTGATTGGATGTTGTAGTAGAAACTGTTAGTGATCTTCCAATATCTGTTTTCTCCCCTGTATTACTTTCCTAGAGATGCCATTAGCAAAGTAGCACAAACTGGATGGCTTAAAACAACAGAAATTGATTGTCTCATAGTTCTGGAGGCTACACATCATGGTGTCGGTAGTGTTGGTTTCTTCCGAGGTCTGTGAGGGAGAATCTGTGCCAGGCCTCTCTCCTAACTTCTGGTGACTGTCTGCAATCCTTGACATCCCTTGGCTTGTCATGACTCCAATCTCTGCCTCCATCATCACGTGGCATTCTCCTTGTGTGTCTCTGCCTTCTTATAAGGACACCAGTCATGTTTGATTAGGGCTCACCCTATGCCAGTATGATGTCATCTTAACTAATTACATCTGCAATGACCTTATTTCCAAATAAGGCTACTTTCTGAGGTACTGGGGATTAGGACCTCAGCATATCTTTTTGGGGGACACAATTCAACCCGTAACATCCTCCTTCCATACTAATTGAGCCCTGATTTCGGGCTGGGCACATGGCCACCCAGAAGGGAGGCTGCTATTCCTAGCTTTGGCCATGTGGAAGGGTGCTGGCCAATGAGGTGTAGGTGGATTGGTGTGTGACAGCTTCCTCGGCAAACCATCTTCAAGGGACAGTGTACATGTGCCCTTTTGGCCTGTCTTCATATTTTCCTCCATCCTGCCTCAAGGAATAGGGTTATCAATTACAGCCAAAGTAATCCTAACTCTTGCAGCTGAGGAGGAGGAGTGAGGGACAGGGTTTTTTGGACACTCTGGGTAAGATGTTCACATGGCACTCCTTCAAAAGGATAATCCAAAAGTCTTTACCTGCAGCTGAATCTAGCTTTTCTGCAAGTGTGCTTTTCTTTTATTTTGGCTCACACAATGTTAAAAAGTTTGAATTGAAGTGCATCTAGGTAGGGCATTTACTTTAGGTTTTTGTAGGCCCAATTATGCCCTATTACCTTACATCTAGCTTTACTTAATTATGATACGTGCCTGGGCTCTAAAGGATTTGAGTTTAAGACCTCTGAAATGTCTTTTTTTTTTTTTAATGAGGAAGATTAGCCCTGAGCTAACATCTGTTGCCAATCCTTCTCTTTTTGCTAAGGAAGACTGGCCCTGGGCTAACATCCATGCCCACCTTCCTCTACTTTATGTGGGACGCCGCCACAGCATGGCTTGACAAGTGGTGCGTTGGTCGGCACCCAGGATCCGAACCTGCGAACCCCGGGCAGCAGAATGGGAGTGTGCGATCTTAACTGCTATGCCACCGGGCAGGCCCCCTGAAATGTCTTTTAAATACCTGCTCAACATTTATTTAGACAAGAGGCTAAAGGCTGTGGGAAACAAAGACCCTCCTGGTGGTGGTCTGCCTCTCCTCCACTGCACAGAGCAATAGAGTTCCAGTCCTAAATCCATGTACACAGTCCACTCAGCAGAACCAAAGCTCTGCAGTTACCCCAACTCCCCTCGGGGAGAAGAAAGTTAGCAATGGCGCACTGTTATTGTGGAATGCTTTAGAAGGTCTCTCCTACCAATCACCCCCATCCACCACAGTTTATAAAGTGTTTCTTCTAACAACACACAGTCCCCTCCACAAGAGGAATTCTGGCGAGTGGGTTACCTTCCCTTGCTACACTTCCAGAGACATTTTAACACCACTAAGAGACTGGCACCCCCAGGCCATCTGGCTCCATCCTAATGTTTCTAGCAGCATGCTGGTGCTGTTTCCGGAGACTGCGGACTCTGCAGAGTGGGTAGTTTCCAAGAAGGATATAGTGAGTACATGTAGAATTTGAATCACCAGTAAGCCATCCACGTGGGTCGTTCAGAGCAGGAAGACCACATCCTACGTCCCGAAGAGGGACTGTCAAAGTGGACTCATACCAAGTCCTGCCAGATGTGCTGGGTCTGGATATACACACACAAAGAGATAGCATTCCAGGCAAATGCACCGACAGCCTTCAGGGAGCGAGGAGGATGTCTCAGATCTGTATGAGATCTAGCCAGCGACTCGAGCCTAATCTCAACACTACTTTTTCTAAAGCTTATCAGTGACCCTCCATAGAATCCTTAGTGTTTAGAAATCTCATAATTTAGTGGAGTTCTCTACAGCAAATACAGTCCATTTTTAAATCTGCGAAAACTGTTGCAACCAGCAGCCTCAGCACAGCTGTTAGTACCTGCTGCTCATTTAGGCTGTAAATAGCTCTTTCTGGTTAACAGCAAAAAATCTGACTGATGAAATGCATTGGCACTATGTTTCATATCCAAGGCGATTTTTAAAATCTGTAATGAGCATCAACGGCTGGAAAAAAGAGTGACTTTCACCTACTTCTTTTACTTAGATCTTAATCTTTCCCAACTGCCCTCTAGCGTGAAAGAGCTCTCCTTGGCACCTCAGTTCATATAAACACGTGTAAAGAAATATACACATTGGATTATAAAAGGGTGGTTTCTTAACTGGTTTGGGGCTACAAAAAATCCTTAAAAAGTGGCTTTCTCAACACAAAATGCAGACATTATAGTGTATTTATAGTGATAAACTAGAAACACCTAGATATCCCAAAGCAGAGAAAAGTTTAAGCAAAATATAAGTTCATATTATATCATACTATGCAATCACTAGACGTGATTTTTACAAAGAATTTTAAATAATAAGGAAACATTCTTATTAAATTTAAAGCAAAACAATCTGCTTGATGCAAATTGTTACACAGTGTGTCATAACTAGCTACATATTATAAAGAGACTGGCAGGTACATGCTAAAATATTTGCAGTGTTTTCTCTGGTTGATGAGAGTGGTGGTAATTTTTTTTAAACTTTCCTATTTTAATATCATAAATAAGCTACTTTTATAATGAAGAAAAAATAAGAAACCCACAGTGTCTTTTCTGTGATGCCCAAATGTCTCAAAGGGATACATCCCAACTTCTACCCTTGTTGTGCAGAGAAATGTAAAGGGGGAAAAACGAATTGCTCATCTATATTGATATCGTTAGAAAATGCTTATCTAATGTAAATACAGAACCAAAGGAAATAGCATTAACATTGAATATTGTAAGGATATGCATGAACACGATTCTTCCTCCTGAGTTTTTAAGCCAAGACTCATGGCTGTATGAAGTTGGCTTCTTGGAATACAACATAAGGGAGACCCAGGGGTCCCTGTCATTTCCCAAATTAGCAAGGATTATCATCACCAGTATGTCAGACACCCTCCCCCTCCAAAATAGAAAGGAATGAGGAGTCTGTATCCGCTTTTAGACGTTCTTAAGGAAGAATATCTTCAGCCCACATATAAAGAGTAGGAGCTGTTACAATCATCCAAGTACACTAATGTAATGAGAAGCTAAAACAGGGCCTAGAAATCTTCCCTTGGGAAATATGTTTCCATGAAACTCAACTGGATAAGGCTATTCTCCTCCATCCCCACTAACTGTATGGTAGAATGAAAAAGACAAAAAAGTGACATGCAGATATTTCTGCTATACAATAAAAAACAGTATTCTGTAACTCGAGTATGGAATCATCATGTAAATACTTATCAATGAATAAAGTATTATAGTTCATAAAAAGGGATAACCTACTGAGTGATGTTTTAAAAGCAACACCCCATTGTATTTTTACACTGTAAAGACACAAACTGTGTATAGCTTAATATTTTTTCACAAAGAATACCTTTACATCATAACTAAAATTATTAGATATGGTCTAAAAAGCAAAAAGAGCAACCTGGACTTGTTAATACACAGTTACCAAGAAGTTCCAGATATTGTAGACTGACAGTCTCATAAAATATTTGAAGCAAAATTTATGCAGATGTTTGATTAAAAAACTAACACAAAACTCACTATCTTACTGTGGTTAGAAAATCACAAAATAACAAAAGCAAACACATTAGAATAAGTTCAAATCACTTATTTTAGTCCTATAGTTATTTAAAAAGAAACTGACCATAGAATAAAATTTTAAATGACTTTATGAAAATATTATTATATTTTGTAACGATAAGGACAGAGAGTCTCATTAATGAGTTTCTAAATTGTAAGGTAGGAAGGTATATCAAACACTGAGGACATCACTCTAACTCATAAAACTTTATTAAGGACCTAGTAAGACAGATCTTCAATAGATCTACTTTTTAATTTTGCAATCTTATGAACATGTAACATGGATACACAATTAAAAAAATAGACCCAACTTTTCCATAAAAATAAAAGTAGAAATTGCCAATAATAAATAGTTTTATGCCAGTAGAATCTTCTTGGAATTATCTTGATTTTTGTGACATCAATTTCTATTAGCATAATTATAAGGCCAATTAAAGAAATCTACGGGGTTTCTTTATTTTGGTTTAGAGCTTCATTGGAAAAATTCAGGAAAACATTCATGAGTTGCTCCTTTCTCTCTAACACTCGGCTTTCCCTGCACCCTCCCTCCACATCCTCTGACTCAGAGACTATTTGGAGAGGACACCTGTTTTAAATGGATCCACAGGAAATACCTATGTGGTCTTTTCATCATCTGACCCTGCATCTGGTTGGCTGAAATGCGATCGTGATAAAAAAAAAATGCTGCCCACAGACTGATGCAACTTCAGCGTGACAACATTTACTGGAAGGCAGAGGGAATCCAGTTGATATTTATTTTCCTTCCATGAAGCCCTGGTATTGTAGTGTAGGAAAAAACAAATAAGTAAAAGGGCAAAACCCGTTTAACCCTCAAAAGATTAGTATCAAATTACACACTGGGTTTTACATCCAAACTCAGAATGATTTGTTTTTAAGCTGAATGTAATCTTGTAGCAGAAAGTTATCTGACACTCTTTCCTTTATAATCTTTCACGTATACACCTCTTGTCCAAAGTGCATAGCCTGTCTTGTTATATTATATACTGATATGATATTTATAAAGTTCCCGTGGAAAAGTGCAAGGCACTGGAATAGAATTTATAAGGGAATGTCATAGTGATTAATAGTAGTTTAACACTGAAAATTCAATTGGGTCCAAAATAAAGCAAGTCACTCGGGGGCACCGGGGCGCGGGCTTACACCCCAAGTTCACGCCTCCACCTCCCGTGGCCACAGAGCACCCCAGTTGGCCACAGGAGCCACCCTTGACCTCCGCTGCAATGCCCCGGCTGGAACGTTTGTCTACACTGGGGTCCCCTCCTTCAGTGCAGGTTTGCCGACCTCCCTCTCCGGGCCGCGTCGCTCTCCGCCCGACAGATGCCACCAGCCGCGGCCCCGGAGCTCGAGCGCGCTCGGAGGCCACCCACCCACCGCCGGGACGCCTAGGGGGCACCCCCGGCCGGGTGTCCCGGGGCCCCGCGAACGCAGGAGCAGAATGACGGAGGTGACGAAAGAGCTGACGCCACGCCGCCCGGCCGCCAGCAGTGCCCGCAGTCGCCCCGCCCGCGCAGGTCGCCGGGCGCCCGCGGTCGCGCCGTCCCCCGGGGGCGCCCCGCCGCAGCCCCCGCCCGCCCCGCCGGCCGCGCCCGGGTTCCCACGGCGCCCGCCCCCGCCCTGCGCTCCCGCCCGCCCTCGTCGCCGCCGCGCCCGCCCAGGCCTCTGGCGGACATGGCGCTTGTCCCCTGCCAGGTGCTGCGGGGGCGATCCTGCTGTCCTACTGCTCCATCCTGTGCAACTACAAGGCCGTGGAAATGCCCTCGCATCAGACCTACGGAGGGAGCTGGAAATTCCTGACGTTCATTGATCTGGTAAGGCGTCCCCACCCCTCCCCCGTCCTCCGCGCACCCCGAGCCTGTGTGTGTTTGTGGGTGCGCGAGCACCTGCGCGCGCGCGCGCCTGCAGCATCCACCCCTGTCCTCGCCTCTTCCCCGGTGGTTGCGTCTGAAGCGGCCCCGCAGCAGCACCTTCTAAAGCGCCCGACTTACCTGGTGGCTGGGGCCCGAGTGGAGGTGGGGTGCGCCAGGTGGGGCTCTTTGGAGGGGAACACAGACCTGCTGCTAGGGTGACACGGCAAGATTCTCAACTTTGCAAGTGGATTGGACGACCTTGATCATGAGCGGCCTCAGACCCGTTCACCCCCAAGGTGCTTTCCAGAGCACCCACCGTGGGATCCACTTGCAGCAACTGAAGGAAACTGGGCATTGTCGAATTACTTGGAGCTTCCTCTGAAAGGACCAAAATTCTCTTCCTAAAGAAGAGAAAGCACCTAATAAAGTGTTTTTTTCCATGTGTTTTTTTGCCCATTGTCAGTAATTTACTTACAACCTTTTACCCCAGAAACACTAGGGGAGAGAGATTTGCAAAATGCGTTTCCAGTGTCACTTTGCACTCTTCCTTCCCGCATAAAAGTCTGAAGCAGTTTGCATAAGCAGCTCCTCTTTTGCACAACTTGGTAACCTTGGCAGTTGGAGTTTGTTTGTTTTTTTTTTTTTAAAGGCGTGTCCCCTTCTGGCACTAAAAGGGCCAGAGAATCAGAACAGAAGCATAAGGCCCAGTAATAACATGGGGAGGAATCTAGGAACTTGAGGGTGAAAGATGACTAATTTAGACTGGGTCAAACATATACTAAGAGATGATAAAATAAGGGCAGAGAGTCAAAACAAGAGCAACTAATTCTAAGGACTAGAGAAAATGTAGAACCGATTCCTGGGATGCTGGAACTGTCCAAGATTACACATGAGGCTGGCTACTCAAGCAAGCTTATGATCTCTAATTGTTGATCCTCCATATTGATGAAGAGAACTTGAAACCTGTTTTAAGATATTGACAAAGGCTTAGGATGCCTCAGAGAAATGCAGAGAGTTTTTGTTTAGAAATACTGCCTTATATTTGTATCATGTTAGATACTTTCAGAGAGGAATTTAAGTTCTTTTTCCCAGCAGTCTCCCAACTGTGCACATACCCGGCTTCTCAGGGCAGAGAGTGTTTCAGCGGATTCAATTTCAGACCCTCAACTTCCATCCGGTTCTTGAAACTGATCTGCCTTGAACATGGGTGATGCCTGCCAGTTCTCCTTTCTTCTTCCCTATTCATTCAAGGGCCGAACACATGACAAGGCTCTGTGCTGTATTTATCTGTTCCTTTTAAGCACTCAGAAGGTAGATGGTTGCCACCAGGACTATCTTCATATTTGATTGAAAAACGAAGTCAGACTTGTTTTAACAGAAAGTCTTATTGGTTGACTGGCCTGTAAATGACAATTGGCTCTGCCAATTATGTTATGTAGCAGACATTTTCCATAGATGAATGAGGGAAACCTGCAGCCCTGAGGTTCCAATAAATATGTATCAGAGCGTTAGAAATCATGTCCCTTTCTCAAATGTTTAAACTTATGTTAAAAATGTTTAGATGTTCTTTAAAAATATGTGCACAGATTTTCAGAGTTCTTTTAGGGGCCGTGTGAACAAAATTCCTCTTGGATGACTACCTTATACCATTCCTCAGTCAGATCTTGCTTAGAGCTGGCCCATTTGCGTGTTGCCAAGGAACAGTGCTGAGCTAGAATACTGATGGAGACTCCGCCAGAGCCACAGGAACTGTGAACAGTTCTCAGAAGCACCTCTGCATTAGGTACAGTTTTGGGGGAGCAGAGGACGGGGTCAACAGGTGAGAGGGGTAGGAGTTGAGGGTGTTGGTTAACCCATGAGATATGACTGCTTCTCACACTGGCATTGCTTACTGAGTGTTAAAAAACACCGCTGGGGCCAGCCCTGTGGCATAGCGGTTGAGTTCACACGCTCTGCTTTGGCTGCTTGGGGTTCGAAGGTTCGGATCCTGGGTGCAGACTGACGTGCCACTTATCAAGCCATGCTGTGGCGGCGTCCCATATAAAGTAGAGGAAGATGGGCACGGATGTTAGCCCAGGGCCAATCTTACTCAGCAAAAAGAGGAGGATTGGCAGTGGGTGTTAGCTCAGGGCTGATCTTCCTTATTTAAAAAAAATGACTCACAAGAAACCATTCCCTCTCCTAACATTTGAGTGACATGAAACTGTAGCAGAGCCAACTTGGTTCTACTTAAAACTGTCATGCAGTTTATATTTATATAGCATTTGATGATTGGACTTGCCTATTTTAAGTTACACTAATCACGACAAATATGCTTTTGTCTATCAGAATTCAGGCAGGCCATAAATTCAAATTTGAAACTTTTACTTTGTTTCATATTTCGATTCAGTCTGTATGGAGCCTTCAGCCAATCATTCAAACTTTTTACTCTCTGTGGCCTCTGATTGAAATATAATAATTATCTTTAATCAAGACTTCCTGTGAGAATGTCTAGAATATAGTCATAAACACAGTGTCTAGAATATAGTCATAAAAACACTCATGCGAAGTGTTACTCTCTTTATTATTAGAGATTTAAAGTCTTCAGAGCTTAAACATTGGACAGCTGTTAAAACAACCAACCTGTCAATCTTTAGTAATGGCAGGAAAAGATTTGGCTACTAGAATTTACCCATTTCACTTTCATTTTTTGTGTTTAAAAAAAAAACGAATAAACTTTCTTACTTTGTACCCTGGACAATTTTAATGATTCTAAGCTCACTAGAGCAATTTTGGAAGATGATTTACCTTCTCTAAACTTTAACGAGAAGGCCCTTTTTCTAACCAGCTTGGATTGCAGTGTCAGGACATTTATCCTGGTGGCCACAGTCTGATTCTATGTTCCATGGCCTCAGTTTACTGGAACGTAAATCGGGAAGCTCAGGCTACGTGTATCTGGGAGCAGATGGTTATGTGGCAGTGGCCATTCCAGCTATATCCGTATCTTTCTTTGAGTATGTGAGTCATCTTGATAGAATCAGAGCTCATGGTTAAAAACTGAAATGCAAGTTATTGCTATCAGTAATCGTATATTGTTATTCCCTAAGAGCTTCAAGATAACTAAAGTGCTTTAGGAAAATTTAAGTTATTAAATGGAAATGGACCACTGTCTTGGCATGGTAGGCAGAATAATGAGCCCCCAAAGATGTCTCCATCCTAATCCCCAGAAACTGTGAATATGTTGTTACATGGCAAAGGGGAATTAAGGTTGCTAGTCAGCTGACTTTAAAATAGAGAGATTATCCCAGATTATCCATGGTGGACCCAGTGTAATCACAAGGGTTCTTGAAAATGGAGGGAGGCAGAAGAGAAGGGTCAGATGGAAGAAGATGTGACTGTGGAAGAAAATCACAGAGAGATGTAACATTGCTGGCTTTGAAGATGGAAGAATGGGCCAAGATCCAAGGAATGTGGGAGGTGTCTAGCTGCTGGAAAGGGCAAAGAAATAAATTCTCCCCTAGAGCCTCCAGAAGGAACACAGACCTGCTGACACCTTGATTTTAGCCCAGTGAGAACCATTCTGGACTTCTGACCTCCGGAAGTGTAAAATAACAAATGCTTGTAGTTTAAGCCACTAAATTTATGGTAATTTGTTACAGCAGCAATAGAAAACTAGTACACTTGGCTCTCAATCCTCTGACCCAGAAGAAAAACTTAAATGTTGTTGTGCTTATGTAGTGATTCAGCTAGTTCTTTATGTATGTTAGATAACTGGTTAATTTTAGCTTTCACCAAAATACAGGTTTTTGCCTACTGAATCCATGAAGCTATGCAGAGAAGACATACATATAACAATGGACAATATGAGAATCTATAAAAATTGACCAACATTGGGAAAACTAGGTCTTCGCTTTACTGGGAAGTATTTTAGAAATTATCATTATGCGACATGTCATGCCGAGAGAAGGAATACTCTTAACTGGAAATAACCTGGAAAGAAAGAAAATTTAAACTACCTGATGTCCAAGTGTTTCCTTAACCAGTATCACAGCTGATGAATCTTCTTTAAATGATGCAGATTCATTCACTTATTCACTCATTAAAGGATACTTGCCCCCAAAGATAATAAAAATGGGGAATCAGAATAAAATGAGCATATGGGCCGGCCCTGTGGCTTGGTGGTTAAGTGCGTGCGCTGCGATGCTGGTGGCCCGGGTTCGGATCCCGGGTGCGCATCGAGGCACCACTTCTCCGTTCATCCTGAGGCCGAGTCCCGCATACAGCAACTAGAAGGATGTGCAGCTACAACATACAACTATCCACTGGGGCTTTGGGGGGAAAAAATAAAATAAATAAAATCTTTAAAAAAAAAATAAAGAATAAAATGAGCATAAATAAATTAAAAGAAAAAGGCAACTCTAGTTTGAGGCCTCAGTGTAAGGCTGGAGTATGATGGGTGTTTAGTAGACATTTGAATAAATGGTAACTTTCCCTTTCCAAATTTTCAGTGAGTATTCTTTTCTTGTCCTATTTCCTTCTCAAACATTCAAAATAATAGGGATTTTTGAAACATACAACTAGAACTTTATTCAGATGTATATGGTAGACTGTCTGATTGATACATGAGTCAGAATCAACTTCTTTGGAAAACGTGAACTGGACATTCATTATTAAAAATTAATTTTGATGCTGGGTTTGGAATATTTTGATTTGCAAAGATTGAAACAAACATCTGGCTATCTCATTTGCTGTAGTTTGTGGTACTCACCATTTTGAGAGTTATCATCTCGAAAGGCTCCATTTTACTCTTTATTCCTCCTGTACTGACTTGTCATTCATGCATGGGCGGAAGACTGCTCAGGGCCTGCCTCCTCAAAGTGTGGTCTGAGGACCAGCAGGATGGCCTTATCTGGGAGCCTGCTAGAAATGTGGAAGCTCGGGCTCCATCCCAGACCTTCTGAATCGGAATCTACACTTTAAGAAGACCTCTAGGTGATTTCTTTGCACATTCTGGTTTGATAAATGCAACTCTGGGACACACTGCTTTTGTTTTGTAAGTTAACATGGAATGTCTTGTAGGACACAGCTTTGATATATTAATTCTGCCTTTAACACATATTTAAACATATTTCAAAACATATTTAAGGTGACTCTTACTGTGACATAATTAAAAACGTGTTGTAAAAAATTACAACTTTAAAATAAAAGGAAGAGAAAAATATGTATTAGGCACCAGGGATAGATTATTTATTGCAATTGAGAAACAAATTTAGCTACTCTTCAGTGCAGCCAAGGCGAAAAAGAATACACGTTTGATTGCATTGTCTGTAGTGTTGGAATAAAGGAACCATAACAATTTATCAGGAAACATACAGTTCTTTCCAAGCACTGACTTTTCAAGGTTATTTATCACTCAGATTGTTATATAAAGGACATCGAGTAGCGTAGTAAGTAATGCTTTTGATTGTTTTTTCAGCTGAATATGGTATAGAAATATTCTTACACTTGATGTTTCTTATATCTGATTTTTATGACAGCCAAAGGTATGGTCCTATATTTTGACTGGTTGAAGGCATTTTTGTAGAGGTTTAAAGTAATATAATCTAAGTATTTATTTTTGTTATCTAAATCCGTATTGCAAAAGAATTTAAGAAAATCACAGAGGGAGCAAGATAAATAAGGGCTCAGATGTGGAAAAGCTTGGGGTGTTCAAAGAGCAGGAAATCATCAAGTATACCTGGAGGATACATTTTTGCTTTTAGACATGTTAAGAATTTTTGACCTTTAAAAAAGTGTGAAAAAGGCAAAACAAACTGCATAAGTATCCTAAATAATGCATTTGGTCTCGTATTTACTTATAGACTTATAAAATATTCTTGACTCTAGTTCATGGCTTAATTTTAAATAGGAAATGAAATATCTTGAGAAGAGATTCTGTATATTATTATGTAACTATGGTACTTAGCTTGCCAGTCAAAACCACAGAGTGCCATGCGAAGGCCAGTAAATCATTGAGTACTCAGTGAACAAAGTTAGGTGGGTGTTTTATTTTTTTTTGGATATTATACAAAGAGGGTGAAACTGCACATTTTTTTTCGGTAGAATCAGACTTGACCCTGACATGTGCACATAAACTTTAGGGATTATATAATGCTGTTTCCTAACCTAGGGGAAGAATTGCGAGCATAATACGTTGCGTAGAATCTTCTTCACCTTCTTTGAAAGTGTTTCTTTTGGATCAGACATAAAACAGGGGCCTGGGTTTTTCAGCGTGGGGGAAATAGCTGGTGATATAATTGCCCATTCTCTTTCTTAGTTGCAATTGTTTTTTAAATTACAGAAAGTCATCTGACCACTCGTTGAGGTCACTTCTTTTCCCATCCCCATCGTCCCCCGCGTCTGGTATAACATTTAGCAAAATTGGTAGCTGCTCTTGAGGGTTTTCATTTGTTTCTCTGTGTTCTCCTGAAATGTCATGTGTTTCTGTGGAACCGTGAACGATAGTACAATTTTCTGTCTTGAATCAGACATGCCTGTGATCCAAAGCATGCTTGGAAAAATCTTTCTGCTTAGGATTCCATAACAACAGAGCTTTCTTTTGTGTCTAGAAGCCTGTGGCTAGACAGTTAAAGGGCCCATTTCTCACCTGCAGGTTAGTCCTGCCCTGTGAGCACAGAGTTCTCTTTGAATGTGAGAGACCCCTTGATCAGACCCACTGTGGAGGGGAGCAAGATACAGGATGTGGCTTCCATAGGCCTGATCAACACAGGCTAATCAAGCACAACCAGAGAAATTGCTTGAATTTGCAAAATGGCAAGAACACTGTCATTTTGAATCTTGAGAATTTGGGATGTGTTCATTACAATGCTTTAGGAGCATGGAATTCTAAAAAGTCAGTTAGACAATGGCCTACCCTCTTCATACTGACTTATATTTAGACCTGTCAGGCTGTGTTAATTTAATTTCAAAAGCGATACATAGAATTATAGAAAATTTGTACAGTATAGGAAACCATAGGAAAGAAAATATATTCCATCTTGATTATCTCTAATTTTCTGTGCATCTTAGCATTTTAGTGCTTGAAGATTGTATTCATTTCAGAACTTTATACACACACAGAAACGCAGAGAGAGAGTCAGACTTCAGATATATATGTGTATGTGTATATATGTGTGTGTACATATACAGTCAGATTTCAGAAAAATCATATTCTATATAAAAATTAGTTTTAAATTACAGAGAAAAATATTTATCACTCATAGACACCAACGTTAGTATTTTGATATTTGCCTTTTGAGCCATATATATACTTTTATTGAAAACAAAGTTTCCATATATACATATGGTTTGTATAAATTTATTTTTTAGTTAACATACACCAGAATTTACTCTTTTTGGTGTACAGTTCTATGAGTTTTGACAGATGCATAGAACCATGTGGCTGCCACCACAATCACCTAAAAATGTTTTTTCGTGCTGCCCTTTTATAGTCAAACCCTCCCATGCATCTCAACAACCACAGATCTGTTCTCTATCCCTATAGTTTTGCCTTTTCTAGAAAAATATATGAGGCATAGAGTATGTAGCCTCTGGGTCTGGCTCTTTTCACTTAGCATAATGCATTTCAGATGCCTCCATGTTTTTGTGTGTACTGGTAGTTGTTCCATTTAATTGCTGAGTTGTATTCCAAGGCATTAATGTACCACTTTGTTGATCCAATCATAAGTTGAAGGGCATTTGAGTTTTTTCTAGTTTGGGTGATTATGAAAAAACCTGCTATAAACATTTGCATACAAGTTTTTGTATGATCGTGTGTTTTTGTTTTTATTGAGTTTTTACCTAGGAGATGGAATGCTTGGTTATATGGCAAGTAACTGTTTAACTTGGTAAGAAACCGCCAAACTGTTTCCCAGAGTGGAGGTGCCCTGTTGCATTGCCATCGGCAATGTACGAGGGTTCCAGTTGCTCTGCGTCCTCGTCAGTGCGTGGTGGTGTCAATTTTTCTTCTATTTTAGCTATTCTAATAGGTGTGTAGTGTTATCTCATTGTGGTTTTAATTTGCATTTCCCTCATGACTAATGATGTCAAATATCTTTTCCTGTGCATTGTTACTATACAAATATCTTCTTTGCAAAGTGTTCATATCTTTTGCCCATTTAAAAAAAATAGGTTTTCTTATTGTTAAGCTTTGAAAGTTGTTGTGTATATCAAATAAAAGTTCTTTACCAAATATGTGATGTACAGACATTTTCTTCCTGTTCGTGGTGTATCTTTGAATTTTATTAGTAGTGTCTTTTGTAGAGCAAAGTTTATCATTTTGATGACATCCAATTAATTAATTTTTTTATTTTATGGAACATGCTTTTGATGTTTCTCTGAGAACTTTTTACCTAACCCGAGGTCACAAAGAGTTTCTTCTCTACTTCCTTCTAGAAGTTTTGTAGTTTTAGGTTTTACATTTAGGCCTGTGATCCGTTTCCAAGTTAGTTTTTTGGATAAGGTGTGAGGTTAGTGTAGAGTTGAGTCCTATTTTTTTTTTTTTTTAGCATATGGATGTACAGTTGTCCCAGTACCGTTTCTTGCAAAGACTATCCTTTGCCATTGAATTTCCTTCGCACTTTTGTCAAAAATCAGTTGGCTACGTTGAGGGTCTATTTCTGAACTGTATTCTGTTCCACTGATGTGTCTGTCTGTTCACAAGTACCACACTGTGTTGATTATCCCAGCTTTACCATAAGTCTTGAAAGCAGGTAGTGTGAGTCCTCCAACTTTGTTCTTTTTCAAAATTTGTTTAGGCTATTCTAATTACTTTGCCTCTTTAAATTTTATAATACGTTTGTCAATATCTATAAATAATCCTACTGGGATTTTTGAGTGGGATTTCGTTGAATCTATAGAACAACTTGAGGAAAATTGACGTCTTAACAATATTTACTCTCCCAATCCATGAACATGATATATCTCTCCATTTACATAGATCTTTGATTTATTTCATCAGTGTTTTATAGTTTTCAGTGTATGGTTTCCGTACATATTTTGTTAGATTTATACTTGTGTTGTATTTTTATTAGTGCTATTATAGATGGTACTTTTAAAAATGAGCGTTTTATTAAATCTATTATATTTAATTGACATTTTTATTGAGATAATTGTAGATTCATATCAGTTGGAAGAAATAATAGAGAGAGACCTGGGTAGGCTTTACTCAGTTTCCCCCAATGGTAACATCTTGCACAACTGTAGTGTAATACCAGAATAATGATATTGAAACAGTCAAGATACAGAACAGTTACTCTACCACAAGGATACCTCGTGTAGCCTTCTTATTGCCACCCCTACTTTCTCCTTTCATCTTATGCCTGATCCCTGGCAACATTAATTTGTTCTCTATTTCTATGATTTTGTCATTGCAATAATATTATATAAATGGAATCATATATGTGACTATTGGGGATTGGCTCTTTTCACTCAGAATAATTCCTCGGAGAGTCATCCAAGTTGTTACGTGTGTCAATGGTTTGTTCCTTTTTATTACTGAGTGGTATTTCATGATATGGATGCTCCACAATTTGTTTAAGCAGACACTCACTTAAGGACATCTGGATTGTTTCCAGTGTTGGGCAATTGTTAATAAAGCTACCATACACATTCATGCATAGGTTTTTGTGTGAACATAAGTTTTCATTTCTCTGGCATAAATATCCAAGAGGGCAATTGCTGGGTCGTATGGTAGTTGCAACTTTAGTTTTAAAAGAAACTGCCAAACTGTTTTCCAGAGTGGCTGAACCGTTTTACATTTCCACCAGCAATGTGTGAGTGATACAGTTTCTCCTCATTCTTGCCAGTTATTTGACATTGTTAGTATTTTTAATTTCAGCCATTTTGATTGGTGTGTAGTGATACCTCATTGTGGTTGTAATCTGCATTTCTCAAATGGCTAATACTGTTCAACATCTTTTCATGTGTTTGCTTGCTGTCTGTATATCCTTGCAGTGAAACATATGGTCTGGTTTTGTTAAATTTTACTTTCTGGTTGTTTATTGCTAGTATATAGAGATTCATTTGATTTTTGCATATTACCTTATATCCTGTGTTTGCTGAACTCACTTATTCATTCTAAGAGCTTTGCTATAGATTCCATGAGATTCTCTTTTTTTCTATGTAAACAATCATGTCATCTGCTAGTAGAGATAGTTTTCTTCCTTTCCAATGGTCATGGCTTTTATTTTTCGTGTTTTATTGCATTGGCTAAGACTTCCAGTACAATATTGAGTAGAAATGCTGAGAGTGTATATCCTTACCTTATTTCTTTTTTAGGAGGAAAATAGGCTTTGCAATTAAGTAGGATGTTAGCTGTAGATTTTTTTTGCTCATATTGTTTATCAGTTTGAGCACATTTCCTTCTATTCCTAGTTTGCTGAGAGGCTTTTAAAAAAATATCATAAATGGATGTTGAATTTTGTCATATAATTTAATTGCATCTATTGATTTGTTCATATGGCTTTTATTTTTTTTCCTGTTAATATGGTGAATTACATTGATTTTTGAATATTGAATGTGTCTTATATTCGCAGGGTGAATGCACTTGGTTGTGATATATTGTCCTTTTTATATGTTGCTGGATTTGATTTGCCAATATTTTGTTGATTTTGCCTCTCTGTTTATGAGGAATATTTGTCTGTAGTTGTTTTTTTTTTTTGTTTTGGCTGAGGAAGAGTCACCCTGAGCTAACATCTGTTGCCAATCTTTCTCTTTTTGCTTAGGGAAGATTTGCCCTGAGCTAACATCTGTGCCAATCTTCCTCTATTTTGTATGTGGGTTACCATCACAGCATGGCTGCTGATGAGTGGTGTAGGTCCATGCCCAGGAACAGAACCCAGGCCGCCAAAGCAGAGCCTACCAAACTTAACCACTAGGCCATGGGACAGGCCCCTGTCTGTAGTTTTTTTCCTTCTTCTTTGTCTGACTTTGATATTAGTGTGATACTAGCTTTGGTCCTCCTCAGTGTTCTGGAAGAGATTGAGTGGAATTGGTATTACTTCTTCCTGAAATTTTTGATAGAATTTACCAGCAAAAACACTGGGCCTGGAATTTTCTTTGTTGGAAAGTCACAACCACAAATTCAGTTTGATTGATTTCAAGATGCAAGACTATTCAAGGTATCTATTTCTTTTCACTGAGATTTGGTCGTTTATGTCTTTCATGGAATTGGCCCATTTCATCTTAAGTAAGTTCAGCATTCTCTTCTTACCTTTCTTTACTGTCTGTAGGACCTGTAGTGATAACCACATTTCTTTCCTGATATAGGTAATTTGTATCTTATCTCTTTTTTCTTCATCAGTCTGGCTAATCATTTCTCAATTTTATTGATTTTTTTCAAAGATTAGCTTTTGGTTTCATTGCTTTTTCCTGTTATTTTCTGTTTTCAATTTCATTCATTTCTGTTTTTAACCTCTTTTATTTTTCTCCTTCTGTTTGTTTTGGGTTTAGTTTGTTCTTCTTTTACTAGTTTCTTAATGTGGAAGCTTAGGCTGTTCATTTATTAATTTGAGCCCTTTCTTCTTCCCTATATAGGCATTTAATTGCTAAGTACTGCTTTAGTTGCATCTCACAAGTTTTAATACATTTTATTTCCATTGTCATTCACTTCAAAGTATTTTTTTATTCTCTTTGAGTTTTCCTAATTTTAAAACAATTTATTAAGACTTTTTTTTAGAGCAATTTTAAGTTCACAGCAAAATTGAGGGAAAGGCACAGAGATTTCCCATATACCCCTGCCCCCACAAGAGTCTTTCTATTTCACAGTGGGTTATTTAGACATGTGTTGTGTAATTTACACATTTTTGAATATATCTCAGATATCTTTCTGTTATTTCCTTCTAGTTTAACTCCATTATAATCAGAGACCATTCTTTGCATGATTTCAATTCTTTTAAAGTTGTTAAGTTTGATTTTATGGCCCAGAATATGGACTATCATGTTGAATATTCCATGTGCACTTGAAAAAAAATGTATTGTTCTATTGTTGGGTGGATTGTTCCTTAAATGTCAATTACATAAAGTTGGTGAATGGTGTTGGTCAGATCTTCTATGTCCTTGCTGATTTTCTGTCTACTTACTGTCTCATTAACTGAGAGAGGAACATTGAAGTCTCTAAGTACAATTGCGTGTTTCTGCCCATCTTCCTCTACCTTATGTATGGGATGCCTGCTGTAGTGTGGCTTGATAAGTGGTACGTTTGTCTGCACCCGGGATCCAAACCCATGAACTCCGGGCCGCCAAAGTGGAGCGTGTGAACTTAACTACTACACCACTGGGCTGGCCCCCAGCTTTCTTTTGATTAGTGTTTAAATGGTATACCTTTTTCCATCTTTTTACTTTTATCTTATCTATATTGATATATTTAGAGTGGGTTTCTTATAGACAACATATAGTTGAGTCTTATTTTTTTAATTTAATTTGGTCATCTCTATCCTTTAGTAGACATCATGTGCATTTAACTTAATTATTGATGTGGTTGGATTTATGTCTGCCGTTTATTACTTGTCTTCTTTTTGTTACCTTTTTTTGTTTCCTTGTTCCCTGTCTCCTGCTTTCTTCTGGATTATTTGAATTTTTTTTAGTATTTAATTTTAATTTAACTATTGGCTATTTGGATATATTTCTTTGTATTATCATTCCTTATGGAGGAATGTTCAAGAGCTATCTTGAAGGCCTTGCCTGATCATTCCAACATCTGGTCCATCTTGGAGTTGGCATTTGTTGATTGTCTGTTTCTTTGAATATTGGTCCAATTTTCCTGGCTCTTTGTATGTCAAGTTATTTTGGATTGTGCCCTCTGGGTCTGGTTAAAGTCCTTTGGAGAACGTTGACTTATTTGTTTGATTGCTTAGGAGGCAATCAACCAGGTTAGGTTCAAACCTTGTATTTTCGCCCATGGTAGTTCTAATGTCAGCTTAATTGTTCAAGATCTTGCCATGCCTTTTGGATCTTACTGGAGCTTACATCACTCAGTTCTTAGTCTGGGCAATGGTTCATGTGGTAGCTCAGGTCTTGCCACCTCTGCTATGCTTCTCTGGGTTTGTTCTGTGGAGGTCCAGGAGTTCTGTTAGTTCATACACAGAATTAGGAGTTGCCCTTTTCCAGGTCTCCATGGTTTGTCCCATGCTCTCCAACTCTCAGATGCTCCTTTTCTTGGTTCCTCTGGCTAGAAAGATGGAGTCCTCTCAGAATTGTAGCCTCCCATGCTGTCATGCAGTCCTACACAATTGGGGCTACCTTCACAATGAGGCAACAAGAAAAAAAAAACTCATACTCCCTCCACACTCTTCATACAACAGGGCCTCCTTTTTCCCTGTTCCTCCCGGCTAGAGAGATGGGTTTTCCTTGGAGTTTCAGATACTTGTGCTATTGCCAGTGCAACTCTGTAACTGGGCCTGGCCTCAGAGCAAGGCTGGGAGAGAAATAAAAAGGAAAAAAGGATCTGCTTCACAATCTCCAGCACGTAACTGTCTTTTTCCCAGTCCTGTGTCTGGAAAGAAGGTGTTTCTCCTGGAGTTTTTGTTGTCAGTGATTGCTGCACAATTCCAGGATTCAGTTCATCCTCAGGTCAAATCTAGGGAGAAAAGGAAAATTAAAACGCATGAACCTCACCCTTTATGGATCCTTATTCAAGTTTTCACTTTAGTTCCCGATCCACTTGCTAAGCATACTTTTCCAAGTCCCCGGGTAGTTGCCTTTTGTATTCTGTTCAGAGTTTTTAGTTGTAATCAGTGGGAATGATGGTCTGTAGACAGCTTTCTCCAACTTGGCTGGCACCGGGAGTAGCTTACATGTAATTTTAATACCTGTTTTCTTTCCATCTAGAATATTTTGTAAACATTTTTCCATGCTACTATACATTCTTCCATAACGTCATTTTTAAAGACTAGATATTCCTTCATGTGGGTGTTTATGTTGATTGTGTTAGTGAACATATGAATAGATAAATCTCCACACACATCTGTGATTATTTTCTTAGGATAAATTCTTAGAGATGGAATTACTATACTAAGTCTTTAAGAGAGTATCTTAACTTTAAATCAATCAATTTACACTTCTTCCAATATTTAGAGTACTTATTTCTCTGTATCCCTGCTAACACTGTGAATAGAAAAATAATTCCAATGATCACTCAAGGTTCTTCGACGTCAAAATTTCCTGTCCAGGAGATGCCCTGCAAATATTTCATCACATATCTCATAAATGTAAGTGACTAACTGTCTTTGATGCTGTGCTTATAAAACCCAGTGATATTAGGCACACTTAGTTTGGGCTCATAACTCCTTGAGCCAAGCATAAATCTTTAAGTGCCTAGAGCGTCCTAATTAGGATAGAATTGACATGGCTGAAGTGAGCAAGAATACTTTTCTATGCACAGTAATCATGGGTTTACTTGTGCATTCCGTTCATCTTGCATTAAAATTGTACTTTAGCTGAGTCATTTATTAGATCCAATTTGAAAAGTCAACATTAGGAGTCTGAGGAAAGTGTGTTTGCTATAACATTACATGTCTTTTTCTTTGTAATTACACTTAACACATCTTTGCTATTTTTAAAAAAGACATATGAACATTAAGAATGCATATAGCATGGGAAAATATTGTCTTCTAAAATAGCAAGGCATATGTTCTATCTCAGAATAAATCATTTCTGTGTCAGCCCAGGTCCTGGCAGAGAAGAGAGATGGCACACTTAAATTGGGTGATTTGAGTGAGTTTGGTGAAGGAATGATTTATAAGGGTGGACAGGTGTGGAGAACTCTCAAAATACAATACAAAACTTGTGGGCTGGGCTAGTAACAGGAGCAGGTTACCACTGCTAGGTCTGGGCAGCGACCTTGGTGCTCATCCAGCACGTAGGGACCCTTCAGGGACAGAGCGAGCAAAACAAACACCCCGGGTTTCCTTTCCTTCCTCTGTCTGATTTCCTGCCAGTGCTCCTTACTGGTTAAACCCTACAGGAAGTCAGAGGGTCAGAAAGCCTCTTCACGCAGTGCACAAAGATCTACCAAAGTGAAGATGGAAAAATTATTGAATTTAAATCCCCTACCACAAATACGTTCAGACGTCTCTGGCTAATTTGAAACCATTTGCATATGATGAAGGAACATTTCTATTTCACAAAGTATTGATTTATAGTTGAATATATAAAATGATAATTCTTAACATGTGACTTTTTAGCATAATATACTGTCAATTTATTGGAGAATTATATACAACATTTATATACTTATTAAATAGAGGCTTTATAGCATAAGAGGTGAGCACTTGGGTTCAGGAGTCAGATTGAATTTGAATCTCAGCCTTTCCATCTACCAATTATTTGACTCCAGACAAATTTATTACCTTCTCTAAGGCCTAATGTTGTTGTTGTTTTTCATTTTTTAAATGGGAATAAAAATAGTACATATCTCACAGAGCTGTGAGGATTAGATGAGATAATGTATGTTGACCTCATAACCCAATGCCTAGCATTTATCAAGTACTTAATAAATGTTATCTATTATTATTCTAATTGTTACATATATACCTGTGACCAGGGACAAGAACCATGATTTGAAAAGACTGTGGTCATTTTACGATAAAACTAATTGCTTAATTAAGTATAATGTTCAGAAAGGATAGAGAGTTCAGTGATTAAGTGCACAGGCTCTGGCGTAAAATCTCCTGGGTTTTCAGCCTAGTCCTGCATCTGACTCTTTCCTTGGACAAGCCTCATATCTGCTCTGTACCTTAGTTTCTTTATCTGAAACTTGGCGATGGTAGAAATATATATATGTATATTTCCATTTATATATATATAAATGGAAAGGATGAAAATTCACAATAATGTCAAAAATTTGGAATTTATAGCCAACCTCATTCCAGAATCTGAGAGGATAGATCCATGAAAGCCAGGGCTAGTGAAATTGTTTTCAAACATGTAAGTGATAGCCCCCCCATATCTGATGGTCTAAAATCTGAAAAGATGGCTCTGACGCTCCTTTCCTGTTTCTGATTCAGGGATAAGGTATCTGGAAAGACTTCTTTTTTATTTCAGGAGGATACACCTGGCAGGCAGCCAAAGTGTTGCCTGATCCGGGTCTGTAAAACCCAGAAAACCACAGAGTGGGAAGGAAGTAGGAAAAGGACTAACACAAGTGCATTGCATCCTGGGAGATGTAACATACACAAAGAAGGTGCTGTAGGTTCCTGCTAATCAGAAAACTTTAGCAGGAGTGTACTCTGGGATTTACAGTTTCATTTTCATGTACTCCATTACTTCAGAGTGACAGAGAATTAACCCATGGGTGGGGGAAAATGCCTTCTCAATAGAGCACAGGCTCATTACATGGAAGTTTACAGAATACTACTAAAATTGTGCAAGAACTATACATTTAAACTATTATTCAGCCACAGCTCTGGGACTAAAAGAGCACTGAAGCAAAAGAGTCACCCCCAGATCAATCTACATATCCTCTCTGTTGGAAAATACTAGTCTTAGACAAATCTTTTCTTGTTCCAGGCTGAAGAAATAGAAAAAAATAAAAAAATAACTGTATGCAACCCTTGAAAATTATTGCATAACAAAGGCAATGAAATATTATCCTGAAAAGCCACCAGAAGAGCACACTAATGAAAATTATGTACAGTTGAAAACCAAAAAATTTTAGAAAACTGTTCAAAATCCTCAACAGAATGAAAAAGAACCTGGCATCCAAGAAATAGAGTATAAGTCATTAAGTCATTAAGTGGAGAGTAGAGAAACGGAAGGGTAACAGGATGCGATGAAAAGGGGGGTGGGTGAGATAAGGGTAATTGCAAGACTCTAAAAAATGCAGCGGCAAAATTAAAATCGACAATGGGGCCAGTAAAAAATAAAACTGATACTGTGGAAAATCAGATCAGTATGGCAGAGAACAAGGTAAAGAAATCCTCCCAGAATTCAAAAGAAAAGGAAAAAGAAATTAAAATAATGAAAGTGAAGCCTTGAGGTAAAGAGAATGGAGATTTGATAACAATTATTGATTGTTTCTGAAACATAAACCACAGTAGTAAGAACAGAAATAACAATCAAAACAAAATTGAAAAAAATTCCCACTGCTGGGGGGGAGAAAAGCGCCCAAGTACAGTCATGCGCAGCATAACGACATTTTGGTCAACGGACCACATATATGATGGTGGTCCCATAAGATTAGCACCATATAGCCTAGGTGTGTAGTAGGCCATACCAGCTAGGTTTGTGTAAGTACACTCTATGATGTTCACATAATGACAAAATCGCCTAAGGATCCATTTCTCAGAATGTATCCCCGTCGTTAAGTGACACATGATTGTATATGGATTGAAAAGATTCCTTGTCTCTTAGGCAAAATAAATAAGAAATGATACACACCTGGACTCATCCTGGCAAAGGTTGTGATTTGAAATAATTATTAACCATCATGTAAGCCTCCATGCATGAAGAATGAAACAAAACATAAATAAAGCACTCCAACAAATTACCTGCTAAGGAGCAAAAACGACAGTACTCTGAGTCATCTAAGTTTAGTATCTATCATTTAGACTCCAAACCAAAGTAACAGAGCAATACCTACAGAATTTTGAGGAGAAAAATGATGTGATCTAAAATTTTATACCCAACCAAGTTATCTTTTTGAGTTCAGGTAATTGACATATATATCAGTTACATAAGGTTTCAGAAAATCCCACCACTATTTACCTCTTCTTGTTTTTTTTTATTCTATTTATTACTGCCTTTTTACTGAAGAATCAGAGAGGAATTAAAATGTAGAATTCAAGCATGAAATAGAGATAGTATAAAACTTGTGTTGTCTCTGAAACTGATGGATTATAGAGTTAAGTCTAAGGAATCTATTAGGTTTTTTTCAGGTTACAAGGAATAGTGGTACAATTAAAAACTAAAATGTCGGTAAGGCAGACTACTGGTTGGAAATCTAGCTGAGTTAGTGAGGTTTGCATTATATGTATTTTTAATGCAGTTTTCCTGCTTAAAGTTACACAGAACTATCTGGCCAAATATTTCCTAGCAGAGATACGACTTTAATGAGTACATAAGAATTATTTGTAATTAGAACCTGAAAGTACTCATTTGAATAGGGTTGGTTTTTGCTGCTTTTGTTGTGGTTTACATGAATGAATATAAATTGATATGCCTAAATTGGCTAAATTATCTTTTCTGAACTATTAGTGTGCTTTTATTGTTGGTCAGTTTCAAAGGTAAATTCTAGTATTATTTAGGCCTATCTAGAATGAGAATGACTCAGATATTTTAAAGACCTCACCCAATCAGACTGCTCCCATCTTTGATCTTAAATTCTGATTTCAAATAGCATAGAGTTAAAAAAAAAAGAACCTTGTGTTATTGTCAGTGTAAATAAGACTTAATCTTGATACTTCACAATGTGAATTCCCTTGGGCTAAAATTTCACTTATGTGTTTACTACCACAGTGCTATGCTGGTATGGAGGATCAATAAATACTATATGATAATAATTGATATGCAGTTTTCTTAATGACTACTCTAAGGAAAAATAATTTCAAAAAGAAGAAAAGAATATCTTTCAATCTAGCCATAGATCGCTATCTATAGATCTGTATCTCTATGTCTGTCTCTATCTAGAGATCTCTATCTCTGTCTACATCTCTATCTCTGTTTAGAGATCTCTATCTAAGTTGGAAGTTAATAAGAGTATGATATAGATATGTTAGGAATACAATTGCAATTGCTTTATTCCTACTTGACATTTTTACTGAAGGGCAACCTGGCATCATAATTTAAAATGAATTTTTTCTTCTCATATTTTTAATTTTTCCATATGTTAACACAAGTTAAACTCATAACTTGACTGTAATAAACATATTCGAGCCAATTTCTGTTTGCCACAAAAAGCCATTATGATGTGACCTAATTTGATATTTTAAAAATTGCCATTAGTGACTTTAGGCACAAATAGAAAGGGAGCAGCACTGTGTCAGAAGATCTAAATTATGAAGGAAAAATGAGATTTTTTTCTAGGAGAATGCCTGTCAGATGTAACCTCCTTTGCTTTTTCCTGAAATGGGGCTTGCTCCGTTTTTTTGTAGTGGGAGAATTTCTCAGAGATATTCTGCTGTAGCACCTTTCCCAGTCCTTACGTCCCTCTCATTTCCTTCTTTTTTTTTTTTTTAGCACAGATTCTGTGGTCCAACATTATAAGCACATCGTTGCAAACCATCAACTACCATATCCCTTTTTGCCTTCAATCTTATTTACCTAGAAAATCTGTAATTCTAATTAAACCCAACTACCTGCCTACTCATGCCTGCATCTGAGCAGCTGAGTATGATTACAGAAAATCACAGAAGCATGCTATTTGGTCTGCTTGTTATTCATGATCACGGGTATCAAGTGGGTCCTCAGTGCTGTCCAACAATGTACCACATGTCCCTAGTCATGTGAATCTCCTATTCTTACAATGCCTCTTTCACCTATTTTCCTCTATCCTCAAATCTTGGGCATCTCTCCCCTGATCCTCTCACTCAGATCACTCTGTCGCTCAGAGAACAATCTCCATATTGGCGAAAGAGTGTAATGAACTTCCTGTTTGTTTCAATAAGAAAACAAAAGCTATCAGAAGAAACTTCTACATTCTCCCACCATCAGATCTGCCAATCTACCTTCATCTGAAACTGTACTCCCTGTTCCCTGCTGTTACAGTGGATGAACTGTCTGGACCTCTACACTTTTCCACGTGTACGCTGGACTCCACAACCTCTCGTCTACTTGAGCGTTCCAAGACTGACATTATCTCCTCTCCCTCCTGTATTGTACGGTTTTCCATTTTGACTGCTTTATGTCCATCAATCTACAAACATGTAGATTGGTATCTGTGTCATCTCTCAACGTAAATAGAACAGAATAAAATTGATCTTGGTCTTGAATCTTTTCGTGCCACCTTATTTCTCTTGTTCTGTTTTTAGCAAAGCTCCTTGAAAGAACTCTCTGCACTCCCCGTTTCCACTTCCTCTTCTCCCATTCTCTCTTAAACCCACTCCGCTCTGCTGGAAGACCTCTAATCAAGGTCAGCGGTGGCCAGCACATTGACAAATATAATGCCAATTCTGAGTCTTCATTTAACATAAACTCTCAGGAACATTTGATCCAGTCGGTCACTTTCTTTTTTCTAAAACACTTTCTTAAAACTTGGCTTCTGCTAAAATACATTCTCCTACTTTTCTGGCTGTTTCTTCTTAGTCTGCCTTGCTGGTTTCTCTTCCTCTTCTTAACCTCTCAACGTCAAATGCCCCAGAAATCAGCCCTGGATCCTCTTCCCTGTATAGTCTACATTCCTTCGTTGGGGATCTCACCTATTATTGTGGCTTTAAATACATTCTATCTGATGATGATCCTCCAGATCTATGTCTTGAGTCCCAATCTGTCCTAAGCTCCATTTTCCTATATACAACTGCATGCTTTAGGTCTCTGCTTAGAAGATTAATATGCATTTAAAATTTTTGTTCAAAGACAATTCTTGGTTTCACCTCCCAAATCTGCCTTTACTTCGTTGTTCTCTATCTCAGGAAATACCACCATCATCCAGGACTGTGGTTTTGTACAAATCCGAGGTGCATTGTTCTTATGGGTTAATTGAATTTTTATTTACATCTTCTGTGTATTTTCCCCAAGGGGCATCTCATTTATTCAAAATGGACTTTAAAATGTAAACAATTTGGCAATTGTACCTAGCTCTTGAAATTTTCAACCTAACTGGGCAGCTACTATATTAATTACATGATGAAAATGATCAACTAATATCCTTTTGAGAAATTACCAAAAATCAGAGAATAACCTTCATATCGGACAGAGCATGTAATGCAAAAACAAACAAACAAACAAAAAAAAACTTTTAACCAGTTTTAGGTCTTGAAGAAATTTTAGCAAAGGGTTTTTGATTTTTAAAAAAATCAGTTTTTACCTAGCATTTAGGGGAGTAACCATACCTTATTTTTTGATTCCACAAAAGATGGCCACATTAGTTTTTCACTAAAAAGTGGTAAATATTATGTAGAAAATCTGAAAGAATTGACCAAAATACATCTCCTAAATCTAATAAGTGATTGCAGCAAGGTTTCAGGATACACTCACTTTCCTATATACCAACAATGAACAAATGGAATTTGCAATTAAAAACACAATACCATTTACATTAGGAATGAAATGAAATGAAATACTTATGTATAAATCTAATGTATTATGTACAGGATCAATATAAGGAAAACTATAAAACTCTGATGAACAAAACCAAAGAAGAACTAAATAAATGGAGAGATAGTCTATGTTCATGGATAGGAAGACTCAATATTGTCAACAAGTCAGTTTTTTCCAACTTAATTTATAGAGATTCAATGCAATCCCAGTCAAAATGCCAGTAAGTTATTTTGTGGACATCAACACAATGATTCTAAAATTTATATGGAGAGGCAAGAGACCCAGAATAACCAATCCAAGATTGAAGGAGAAGGGCAAAGTTAGAGGGCTGACACTGCCTGACTTCAAGACTTACTATAAAGGTATAGTAATAAAGGCAGTGTGGTATTGGTGAAAAAATAAATAGATCAATGGATAGATTAATAGATAAATAGATCTCTGTTCTGAGAATAGAGAGCCCAGAAATAGACCTAAATAAATACAGACAACTTATCTTTGACAAGGAATCAAAGGCAATACAATGGAGAAAAGATAATTTGTGCTGGAACAACTGGACATCTACATGCAGAAAATGAACCTAGGCACAGATCTTACACCCTTCACAACAATAACACAAAATGGATCACAGAATTAAATGTAAAATGCCATATTATAAAAGTACTAGATGATAACATAGGAGAAAACCTAGATGGGTTTTGGGTATGGTGATAACTTTTTAGATACAACACCAAAGGCATGATCCATGAAAGAAATAAGTGACAAGCTAGACATCATTAAAATTAAAAACTTCTGCTCTGCAAAAGACAAGAGAAGGAGAAGACAAGCCACAGACTGGGAGAAAATATTTGCAAAAGACATGTCTGATAAAGGACTGCTATCCAAAGAACTCTTAAACCTCAACTGTAAGAAAACAAAGAACCCAATTTAAGAAATAGGCCAGAGACCTTAACAGATACCTCACCAAAGAAGATATACAGATGGCGAATAAGCACGTGAAAAGATGCTCCACTTCATATGTTATCAAGGAAATGAAAATCAAAACAACCATGAGATACCATTACACACCTATTAGAATGGCCAAAATCTGGAACAATGACAACACCAAACCCTGGCAGGGATATGGAGCAACAGGAACTCTCATTCATTGCTGGGAAATGTACAGCTAATTTGAGAGAGAGTTTGGCTGTTTCTTACAAAAGTAAATGTACCCTTACTATATGATCTAGAAGTTGTGTTTCTTGGTATTTACCCAAAGTAGTTGAAAACTTATATCCACAAAAGAACCTGCACACAGATGTTTATAGCAGCTTTATTCATAATTGCCAAAACTTGGAAGCAACCAAGATGTCCTTCGGTAGGTGAATGAATAAATAAACTGTGGTACACCCAGGCAGTGGAACATTGTTCAGCACTAAAACGAAATGAACTATCGAGTCATGAAAACACACGGAGAAACCTTAAATGCATGTTACTAAGTGAAAGAAGTCAATCTGAAAAGGCTACATAATGTGTGATTCCAACTATAGGACAATCTGGAAAAGGCAAAACTATGGATACAATAAAAAAATTAGTGGTTGCCAGGGGTTGGGGGGTGGTCGAGGGGATGAATAGGCAAAGCATAGAGGATTTCTAGGGCAGTGAAAATACTCTGTATGATACCATAATGATGGATACATGTCGTTATACATTCATCCAAACCCATCGAATATACATCACCAAGAGTGAACCCTAAGGTAAACTATGGACTTTGGGTGATTATGACTTGTCAATGTAGGTTCATCAGTTGTAACAAATGTACTACTTTGGTGCAGGATGTTGATAATGGGGGAGACTGTGGAGAAGGGGCAGGGAGTATATGGGAAATCTCTGTACCATCCCTTTAATTTTTCTGTGAACCAAAAACTGCTCTTAAAACAGTGAAGTCTTAATTTTTAAAAAAGTGATAAATATCAAAGAACTAAAAGCACATCATTAGCTTTTTTTATATGCTGCTGCTACTGCAGAAAACTTCATAAGCTTTTCAGCCAGAATATTGCAAAGATCAAAGAGCTTTCAAAGAGATTTCTAATTCTAACAATAAATGTAGATACTCTCTCTATGTAATCCAAGCTTGCTATGCTCTATGACATAGGGTACTCCATATTCTAAGCAAGACAGAGACCTCTTAAAAGTCAATCATGGAAAAATGATAAACATTAAATAATATAATAGATGTGTGCACAAATTATTAAGCATAATTAAAAATTCATTTTATGACTACTGTTGTTTTCCATATCATGGTCCTTTCCCATCCTATATTTCTGCCTCCTGCCTAGATGTAGCTGCCATCTTGAATTTTGTGGTACCATTCCCTTTTTAAAAAAATAGTATGTACTCCTAAATAATATATTGTGTTGGTTAGTATTATTGATTAGTTTTGCTTCATAAAAATGGTGTCATTATGGAGGCTTTCTTTATCCAAATAGATATAGCATGTTTAAGTAGGTTAAACTTGACAGTACAATGAGTACAAAAAATATTGTTTACATGCCTGTGTTTTTTATTGCCATCAGTATTGTGTAATTTGGTCTTGCAACTGATTAGCCAATTAGGAATTGGAAGGGTGATATGTAAATGTTACTGTCTAACTGACAGGATGATTTATTAGGAGCGGATTTTTGTGGAATTTCACCTGCGTTGTTGTTGGAGAGGCCCAGTGCCGAACTGAAACATGTGTGTAATGGCAGACTTGTGGCCAGCTTTTTAGTAAAATTCAGCCAGCATTGAATTCCATTCAAGTATGATTTTCTTAGTTTGCCAGTGGTGTCATACTGATTTAAAAATGTGTTTACCCTTTACATGGCTTCAATCAGCATTATTGAAACTTTCAACACCAATGGGATATACGCCATGGGCCCTGATGTCACCCACTGACTATGCTAGGTTAGTTTTTGCCACTGTTTGTGCTAGTACTTTCTCTTCTTCCAATGTCAACTGCTAAGTGGATCTTCTGAACCATAAGATTTGCATGAAGAGGGCTTCCCTTTACTCTTAGAAAACTGTGTGTTCTACTCATTGACCCAGCTTGTTTACTTTGGTTTCAGAGATGGTTGGAGTTTTGTTTTCGTTAAAAATATTCTTTTGGCTTTTGTCTCAATGTGATATGGATAGAAAAGGCTATCAATTATTTTTATAAGGAAAGCAGAAGAAGAAGGAACTGACATTTTTTAATCTACAAAATAAAAAAGTATTCATCTACTTTAGGAAATAATAAGAATCAATATTATGAAAATGTGCTAGTTAAATCTTCCTAGTTTTAAAAGTGCTCCCTCAAAATTCTGATCTGTCTTTATTCCCTTTGTTTTAAAAGGCAAGTTATGTATACATACCCTCCATAAAGATTTTATAAGATGTTAATGGAGAATAGAATAATATGGTCATACTTAAAGTTTATTGCCTTAAATAATTAATTTAAGCTCACTGTTGTAAAAAAAGTTTGAGTTTTATTTTGCATCATCTTTGGATGCATATCTGAAAACCTTTTATTTTTCTTATAATTCTTTTTACTTATACTGATGTTAAACTGCTTTAAGTAGCAGGCACAGCTAAGTTCACAAAAATGAGATGGATTGCTGGCTTTCATTCTTGAAGTTCCTATTTTAAGGGAATAAGGTGAGAAAATATGATAGTGAGATGGCACATGTAGAGGCATCTGGGAAACCACTGAACCCAATGATCAAAAAAATCCTGGAGAGAACATTCCGTCGATTAAAGTGCAAGTAGCCTGCAAGAGTGGTACATATCAATTATTCACAACATTGTGCAAATTACTCTAATTAGGTAATTGCATTATTTGCCTTCTACTATCTTAGCCTAATTTCTGGGGAATTATTGGTTAGAGGAAAGAGGAGCTATTTGGAAGGGTTGGGGAGAGGAAGACCGTGTTTAAGGGCATGTATTCCTTCTAGAAAGAAGCTTGGAACAGGTAGAGGTCTGCAGGGGCTGGAGACTGTTGGAGGACAGCCGTAGGGATGGGGCCCTGAAAATCGGGGAGACAGAGTCCAGAATGACATGTCAGACATGACCACGATAGAAACATCTACTGTGATCCTGAATTAATGTCTTAGCAAACGTTTTCAGTCAGAAGAATGACCTAAAACATCCAGGAGACTTTAAATGGAAATATTATTTCAGGACTCTGGATTTTTTTTTTCTAGGAAGATTGGCCCTGTGCTAACATCTGTTGCCAATTTTCCTCTTTTTCTTTTTTCTCCCCAAAGCCCCAGTACATAGTTGTATATCATAGTTGTAGAGTTGTAGTTCTTCTATATGGGACACTGCCTCAGTAGGTCCGTGCCCAGGATCCGAACCGGCGAACCCCGGGCCACCAAAGTGGAACACGTGAACTTAACCACTATGCCCCTTGACCGGCCCCTGGATATATTTTAAAGACCACAGACAGAATATACCCAATGAGAGATTATACTAATTGTTTATCATTGCATTCATGCTAACATTCTGAATCTGGCATGTAAAAGTGTCCTAGATAAAATAATAGTGGGGTTGACATTATTTTTCATCACCATCGTGCACCTTTACTTTTTGTTCTAGTTAGCAGATATCTGACTTAATAAAATACAAAGGTTAGTTATGAGCAGAGACAGATGTAGACATATCAAAACAGTCGTTTATTTTTTCATCAAAGTCAAAAGCAAACTAAAACAAAGAAACAAATAAAACTCCATACACTGGATTGCCACTTAATTTAATTTTTATGTTATCCCAGAGTCCTGAAGATTTGTGTACACATTAGTACAAATATCTAGCATACATATATGTCTTAGGCCATTACCAGTGAATCTGTTCTTTCAGAAAGCGTCACCGAATTATACATTTAAAATCAACGCAAAGAAAATGAAAAAGGAGCCATGTTTTATTAGTTGACTTGTTTACTCAGCAAACACTTTCTAAATACCTACTATGTGCCACTCTGCTAGGTTATGGTAATACAATGACAAGTAATACACAGCTCCTGCCTTCAGAAATGTTGCAGTCTAATGGGGGCATCAGACCCAAACACTTATAAAGCAATGTGAAAGTGTAGTGAAATAGACATGTACAGGATCTTATGAATGATTGAGAACTCTGCTCCGAGCAGTCACTGCTGGATTCTAAGGTAACATTGATTAGCTGAATTAAGACCACCCACATAAGGAACCACACTGCGTGGTAGAGTGCATATAGCTGTTCTGCCTTTGCCTGGTGAAGGATATGGCTGTGTTCAGAAGTACACTGTTTTAGCTCATGCGGTTTCATTTATAGCATTGACAGGTAGATGTGATAAATATCAAAGTTTTCCAAAATGAGTTACTAAACTTCCTTCTTCCTGCGAAGTTCTAACCCAAAATTGTTCAGTAAAGGAGAATTACCAGGGCCCAGGAAGAGGTTTGGGTACTAGCCAGAATTCTTATGAGTAACTGAGTGAAAAGTGTTTTCCTCATCAAAGTATTTTGCCTTCATTTTCTGAACTAAATGGAGGGAACTGACAGTGTTTCTGATGGTTGTTGCTGCTGATGGGGGTGGTAGTGGTGGGGATGGTGGTAAGAGATTTCTCTTTTATTTTAGTCAACCACAGCAGTGTTTCTCAGAAGCCATTTGATACACAAATATGGAGGTGAGAGTTGATCCATGCTGGTTTCTGAGAATCCTCCTCATTGCCTTTCTTGTGCCTTCCTTGAACTTTTTTATTTCAAGTTTTACAGCTAATTCTTCCATGGAAACAGACAAGGGACTAAAAATAGAACCGTTGTCAAGTTACAGGGCTTCCAGCCCTATTCTATAAAGGCCTTTGCCTTATATTCCTCTAATCCCTTCACAGTAGTAAATGAAGGACTCTGGCCCCTCTTTTAATTGAGGGTGGAGCTTCCTTCTGACCTCATTTTAGTGGAGGGATTCTTTTCCTCATGAGGGCACCTCTTTCCAGCCTGAAGATGCCATCTGCGGAAGAAGATAGTGGTCCTTTGTCTCAACTGGGCACTTTGTAATTCTAAAGACCTTGAGTGCATGACGTATGATTCACTAAAGACCTCTTAGCCTCCCCAGGTGTGAGCTCTTCTGTTTTTGTTTTTGTTTTTCAGTGCTGGATCAGGGAAACCATGGAAGCCATAGAATATCCTGAGTGTATCCCAGAGCTACAGCTAGTGGGCCTAGAACTAAAGCCTGGAATTGGGGATGTCTGTCTGGGGTGGACAATGGCCTATTAGCAATTTAGCTCAGCTAAGACAGAATTCTGAGTGTGTTCTCAGCTCATTGCCACATTTCTACATTTTCACAAAAATATGTTTAAAAGAAGAGCAGCATGGTACAGACCAAGGAGAACAGAGCAGAATACTGAGGGTGTGGTCAAGCTAGGGTAAGGTAAGTGGTTAGTGAAGTCTCCCAACCAAGGAAACCAGATAAACCAAAGGCATTTGACCGACCGAAGAGAAAACTCAAGACAGTGCTAAGAGTGGGAGGTAGTGAACAGCATATTAGGGGAAGAGGCAGAGCCCTGAGTGGCACTCAGAAGAGAGGCATCAATGATCTTCACGTTGAGGCTGCTGATGGAGCCATGAGCGTGAGCAAACAGAGCATAGACCTGCAGAGACAAAAATTCTGGAAGCTCGGAGATCTGTTTTGTATTGTCATTTTCCTATTATTTACATCCTTAAGTCTAAAATATTTCCCTAGGAGTGTGATAGCTGGAATGCTTCCTCAAGTTGACTATAAACACTATGAAGTGTAGGTTTTACTGAGAAAAAAGTACCAAATGATATCAATATTTTCCCCACAGCTCCAGAAAAAATGTGTCCACAAGCACAATTCTATCCTTGAATTGGCAACACAAGTGAAATGAATCATTTTCTGTCAGGGAATGTATTACTGAGTTCTCCGATTTATTTTTTTGGAACTTCAGTATTCTGGGTTCTGTCATATGGCTTTGCTTTGGAAGTTAAGTAGAAGGCAAGGACCCTCACACAGCTATTGTGCACACTCAGTTGCAGTAGCTCCCATTCATTGAGATTTTAGCTCTGCAGGCAGCCAGCCTCCCACTGGGGCAGATGGTAGGGACAGGGGACTGACTTGGAAATAGGTGGTAGGAATGGAGGCCATTAAGGAAAGTCTGTGGATGATTAGAGGGAGGTTGAATGCCTTTCTTTCTGTATGGTTTTGAATTGAGTTGTGTCCCCGCTCCACCCCCCCAATTTTTATGTCAAAATCCTAACCCGCAGTACCTCAGAGTGTAACCTGATTTAGAAATAGGGTCATTGCAGATATAATTAGTTAAGATGAGATCATAATGACATAGGGTGGGCCCTAATCCAACCTGACTGGTGTCCTTATAAAAATGGAAAGTATGGCACAGACACACACAGGCGGAACACCAGGTGAAGATGAAGGCAGAGGTTGGGGTGATGCTTCTACAAGCCAAGCAATGCCAGAGATTGCCAGGAAACTACCAGAAGCTGGGGGAGAGGCATGGTAGAGATTTTCCTCACAGCCCTCAGAAGGAACCAATCTGCTGACACCTTGATCTTGGACTTCTAGCCTCCAGAATTGTGAGACTGACTATACATTTCTGTTGTTTAAGCCATTTAGTTTGTGGTACTAGAAAACAAATATGTGTATTGTTTGTGTTTCTTATCTGTCTCCTCCAATTCACTCTGCATTCATTGAGGTCAGGGACCATGTCCTGGTCATTTCCAAATCCTCGTCACATAGAACAGTGTCTAGCACATTTAGAGAGCCCCCAAAATGTTTATTGAATAAATAAGTAAATATATTGGTTTCTACCAATAACATTTGGATATCTCTCGATTAGCAAAGCGTATATTCTATTCTCCCAATTCTCAAACTTAGTTCAATTTAGTAATTTGGACCCTGGGTTAGGTTCAGGGTGGCCTCCCTTGATTACCCCTTCTTCTCCCCAGATCCTACCACTGCCCTTCATTCAGCTATTTCTGTATTTAAAAGTTAAACATAATAATTTTCATAGTATCTACAGATAAGTGAAATTTTTATACCACTGTTCTAGGAAAGCCTTCATTTACGATAAAATTTGTATAGGTTGTATCAAACGTTGGGTTAGGATTTTCTTCAGGGTAAAAAGGCAATTTTTTTTATTGATAGACAAATAAAATCAAGGATTGATTTTAATATAAAGATGTCTACTCATTATAGAGATGTGTCTTGAGTAAATAAAGAACATTAAGTGGACAATTTACTTAGAGCAAAGTGATAGCTTATCCAAAACATTACCATAGATGCAGATCCTATCATCTAGACTGTGGAAACTAGCTATACAAGATTATAGTGATGTCTGAGTGAACTGAGATATTTTTGAACTATAAGTGAAAATGTAGGTCCTTAAAAGTAAACTGGAAAACTTTTCCCCCAGAGGCAAGCAATGAAAATATGCCAACTGGCCATATGTGGAAATCTCGGCATCTATTTACTTGAGTTTTAGCCTTTGTACCAAGTAGTTGAGAAGCAGAGGGGAAGGAGCCTTACTGGAGGCTCCAAAGGGGACAAGATGACATAGGGGGACACAGGGAAGAGGGGAAGAATTCTGGGTCAGAGGTGGACGGGATATCTTTCTGTAAGAGTCCTCTGAACCCCTGACTTAGGAGTCTCTTGTGAAAGCTTGGAGATCAACTGAAATATCCTTACACCATGATAACTTGGAAACGTTTTCAACTTCGTATCTTTTGTGTGTTTCAGTTCCTGGGGTTCTTTGTGTTTGTCTGGTTATGTTTCTTCTAAAAGAGGGAAACAAAGATAAACACTTCCATTAAATTCCTGGTCCAGTTAAATATATGATGGACAGCATGATTTTACATAAACTTCCCTCTGAAAACTCATTTGCTTGAATTATGGTTGTTTTAAGTGGAGTTATATGTTTTGCTTGAACGTTTAGACTTGTCAAAATGGCTGCACAAAAGCTTTTATGCTGAATTACATGTCTCAAGTTGCAGTTCAGTAAAAGGATTTTCAGAGAAAAGGGAAGGTCATATCCCATGTGGTCAGAGGTGACTCTACGCTGGCTTTTCTCTCCGTGTTTACTGTGTAAGATTGCTCTAACAGTGTGAATTAGAGGCACTAGACTCAAATCTGTTTTAAGAACATTCCAGATTTACTGTACTAAAAATGGTGAGATAAAATTTTCTGTAAGCTTTCCCACTTGCTACATGGCATTTAAGAGAAATTCACTCAGTTGAAGACAGTATCTTGTGAAACCTAAAACCAAACGAAAAGACTTGGAAGGAAGCATCTTCTGACTGGGATAGTCAAATGTCTGTGGTGTCTATTCGATGGTGCAGCAAGCGAAAGAGAACTCCTTGGTTTTCCTTGTCCCTAATCTAACCTCGGTTTCTAGGAATTAAAAACAGAAGGGCAGTTTGCAGCTCAGAGAATTCTCCTTAACAACTTCAGCTGGACGGAGCCCAGAATCTGGCTCTGGTATATAAAATTACGCTTTTAACTGTATGTGAGGATATTAACACTCGCTTTTGCCAGTTTCAAACAGACTTATATATGTGGTATACACATAGATATTGAATTTTCTAAGACATTTACTGTTAGAAATGCCTTTTAAACCCCTGGACTAAAGGTGCGTTAGTGTGGAATACCATGATTCCACACATTTGACTCCATTTTACTATGCCCCATTTATTTATAAATTTCTGTATTCATTCACTCACTCATTAATTACTTAATTTATTTATTACCTAAATGTAACAGACTTACTGAGAAGTACACAAATCTTACATGAGTAGCTCAAAAATCTTTTACAAAGGGGACACATCTGTAAACCACCACCTAAATCAAGATATCAAACACCAGCACCCTGGGGCTGGCCTGGTGGCACAGTGGTTAAGTTCACATGCTCTACTTCGGCGGCCCGGGGTTCACAGGTTCGGATCCCAGATGCAGACCTACGCACCACTTATCAAGCCATGCTGTGGTGGTGTCCCACATATAAAGTAGAGGAAGATGAGCACAGATGTTAGCCCAGGGCTAATCTTCCTCAGCAAAAAGAGGAAGATTGGCAACAGACGTTAGCTCAGGGCTAATCTTCCTCACACACACAAAAAACCCCACCAGCACCCCAGAAGCCACCTTGAGTCCCCTCCATGGACTTACCTCCTCAAAGGTAACAACCGTTAAGACCTCTGTCACTGTAGACTAGTGCTGCTGGTTCTTGATTTCCATAGAAATGGAATCATGCAACTCGTACTGCTTTTTTCTCTAGCTTCTTTTGCTCAGTATTGTGTCTGGGAGGTTCATCCCTGTGATTGCATGTGGCAATAATTTGTTCTATTTCATTGCTTTGTAGAATTCCATTTTGTGCATTTTAAAATTTACGTTCCATCCTATGGCTGACGCATTTTGGGGTTATTTACAGTTTTAAGCTATTAAGAATAATGCATCTGGGGCTGGCCCAGTGGTATAGCAGTTAAGTTCACACACTCTGCTTTGGCAGCCTGGGGTTCGTGGGTTCGGATCCTAGGCCTGAACCTATGCACCGCTCATCAAGCCATGCTGAGGCGGCATCTCATATAAAGTAGAGGAAGATGGGCACAGATGTTAGCTCAGGGCCAACCTTCCTTAGCAAAAAGAGGAGGATTGGCAACAGGTGTTAGCTCAGGGCCAATCTTTATTAAAAAAAAAAAAGAAGAATATATCTATAGACGTGCTTGTGTGTGTGTTTGGTGCACATGAGTGTGCATGTCTGCTTAGGATTAGAATGGCTGCATATAGGATACACATTTGTTCAGCTTAGGAGATACTGCCAGACAGTTTTCCAGAGTGGTTTTAAAATTTTACATTCCCACCAACAGTGTTTAAGAGTTCCAGTTATTCTGTATCCTCACCAGTGCTTTATAGAGTCAGTGTTTTTTCTGATTTATTTTATGACTTTTATTTAGCTATTCTGGGGGATATGTAGTAATACTCCATTGTGGTTTGTATTTGTATTTCTCTGGTCACTAATAATGTTAAAATTTTTTATTTGCTTGTTGGCCATTTGGGTAGGCTCTTTTATGAAGTGCCTGTTAATGTCTTTTGCCATTTTTCAAAATTGGGTGGTCTCTCTTTTACTTTCTGATTTGTAGGATGCTTTTTAAAAAAACATGAATTCTTTGTTAGATATATATTACAAGTGTATCTTTTATGATAGCTTATCTTCACTCTTTATGATGTCTTTTTTTTCTTTCTTTTTTTTTTTTTTTGGTGAGGAGGATTGTCCATGAGCTAACCTGTACCAATCTTACTCTATTTTTTGTACGTGGGACGCCACCACAGCATGGCTCGATGAGCAGTGTGTAGGTCCACGCCCAGGATCCAAACCTGTGAACCCCAGGCCTCCGAAGCAGAGTGTGTGAGCTTAACCACTACGCCACCGGGCTGGCCCCTTTTCTTCCTTTTCTAAAGCTTCAGTTCGTGGTTGTGTATCTTAGTTGTTAGTTTTAGTTCTCTACGTGAGCTGCCACCACGGTATGACAACTGACAGACGCGTGGTGTGGTTCCACGACTGGGAAACAAACCCAGGCCGCGGTGGCGAGAGTGCCAAATCTTAACCACCAGATCACCAGGGCTGGCTCTGTGATATCTTTTGATCAATTTATGTTCTTACTTTCAATGAAGCCCAATTTATTAATGTGTTCCATTACTGTACGTGCTTTCTTTTGTCCTTTTAAGAAATATTTACATAATCCAAGATGGTGAAGATGTTCTCCTATGCTATATTCTGGAAGCTTTGTCATTTTACCATTCACGTTTATGATCCATCTGGTAGTGATTTTTGTGTGTGGTGTGAGGTAGGAGTTGAGGATCATTGTTTTCTTATATGGGTTTATTGCTAGCTATGTGCCCTCTTTTTAGCAGAGAGCTGCTTTACTTTGTCTAGAAGCAAGAACCTTCCTTTGGACTCACACCCTTAAACAAAATATGACAGAGAAACTCTATTTTGAAACTGAAGAGAGGAAGTGTCCTTGTGCCTTGAGGGGGAAGTGTGGGGTTCTTTTGGTTGTTGGTTTGAGGTAGGTTTGAGGCAGCATGAAGATAGTGCCAACAGCATTTTTCAACTGCTCAATAACCACATGTGACTAGTGGCTGCTGTGGATCTATAACATGTCCATCATCATGGAAAGTTCTTTTGGGCAGCTCTGTTCTATTTCTACTTGCTCTTTCACTCAACAGTATGTCCTGCAAACCAAGAGAAGCAAAATTTTTTTTGTCAAGCGTTGAAGCTGGACAATGGGCACATGGCCATTTGTTATACTATTTTCTCTGCCTCTGATTGTTTAATATTTCTATAACAGAAATTTAAGAAAGTAATACATTTTGGACAACTTTCCAAGTCAGTCCATATAGACCTAACTCATGCTTTTTAACAGCTGCATAGTATTCCGTTGTATCCATGAGCTATAGATGCACCAGAGATAGCGAGGTAGCCAAAGATCAAACAAAACTCCACACTCCCCTTTCTATGGTGTGGAATTG
>NW_028261259.1:9011967-9086356 GCF_057802395.1 Ceratotherium simum simum
AAATTTCAATTAAAACCAGAAAAGTCAGAAAAAGAGTGGAAGACAAAAAAGGAAACAAGGGCAATGAACAGATACCGCTTGCAAATGTGGTAGATGTTAATCCAACCATATCAATAATCACCTTAACCATGAATGGTCTAAATACGCTAATTAAAAACAGAGATAGTGTGTATAAAAAACAAGACTCAGCTATATGTTGTCCATAAGAAACCCACTTTAAATAGAAAGACACAGATAAACTAACATGAAGGAATGGAGAAAGATACACCATGCTAACACTAATCAAAAAGAAGTTGGAGTAGCTATATTAATTTCAGACAAAGCCAACTTCAGAAAAAGGAAAATTATCAGATATAAGGAGGGGTACTTGCTATGGTCTGAATGTTTGTGTCCCCCTAAAATACATATGTTGAAATCCTAATGCCCAATGAGATGGTATTATGAATTGGGATTTTGGGAGATAATTAGGTCATAAGGGCTCTGCGCTCATGAATGAGATTAATGCCACTATAAAAGAGGCATGAGACAGCTCCCTTGCCCTTCCACCATGTGAGGATACACAATAAGTTTGCAACCCAGAAGAGAGTCCTCACCCAACCGTGCCAGCACATGGTGATTTCAGACTTGCAGCCTCCAGACTCTGAGAAATAAATTTCTGTTGTTTATAAGCCATCTGGCCTGTGCTATTTTATTATAGCAGCCTGAATGCACTAAGACAGTACTACATAATGATAAAGGGGTCAATTTGTCCAAGAAAACATAACAATCTTTAATGTATATGCACCTAACAATAGAGCATCAAAACACACGAAGCAAAAAAAAAAAAAAAAAAGAAAAGAAATACAGAATAACGAGGAGAAATAGACAAATCCACTATTATAGTTGGGGAATTCAACACCCCTCCATCAGTAATTGACACACCCAGCAGGCAGGAAATCAGTAATGACATAATTGAACTGAAGAGCATCATCAATCAACTGGATCTAATTGACATTGATAGAATACTCCATCCAACAACAGCAGAATATGCCTTCTTCTCAAGTTCATATGGAACTTTCACCAAGATAGAGCACATTTTGGGCAATAAAACATATATTAACAAATTTAAAAGAACAGAAATCATACAAACTATGCTCTCAGACCACAAGAAAATTAAATTAGAAATTAATAACAGAAAAATAAACTGGAAAAATCCCAAAATACTTGGAGATCAAACAACACACTTGTAAATAACAAATGGGTCATAGAAGAAGTCCTAAAAGAAATTCTAAATATTTTGAACTAAATCAAAATGAAAATACAGCATATCAAAATTTGTAGGATGCAGTGAAAACAGGGACTAGAGAGAAATTTATAGCAATGAATGCATAAATCAGGAAAGAAGAGAGATGTAAATTCAGAATCTAAGCTTCTATCTTAGGAAAATAGAAAAAGAAGAACAAATTAAATACCAAGTAAACAGAAGAAAAGAAATAATAAAAACTAGAGCAGAAATCGATGAAACTGAAAACAGGAAAACAATAGAGAAAATAATTGACACCAAAAGCTGGCTCTTTGAGAAGGTCAATAAAATTGTAACCCTCTAACCAAGCTAATCAAGAAGAAGAGAGAAAAGATGCAAGTGACTAATATGAGAAATGAAAGAGGCATCACCACTACTGATCCCATGAAAATTAAAAGGATAATAAAGGAATGATATGAACAATATGAACAATTCTATGCCAACAAATTTGATAACCTAGATGAAACAAACTAATTCTTTCAAAGACACAATGTGCCAAAATTCACACAAGAAGAAATAGATAATGGGAACAGGCCTATATCTATTAAAGAAATTGAATCAATAATTAATAACCTTCCAAAATAGAAAGCACCAGGCCAGGTAAATTCATTGGTGAATTCCATGATACATTTAAGAAGGAAATGACATCAATTCTCTGCAATCTCTTCAAGAAAATAGAGGCAAAGGGGATACTTCCTAACTCATTCTATGAGGCTAGCATTACCCTAATACCAAAATCAGACAAAGAAATTACAAGAAAAGAAAACTATAGACTAATATCTCTCATGAATACAGGTGCAAAAATTCTCATCAAAATATTAGCGAATCAAATCCAACAATGTATAAAAAATTATACATGACCAAGTGGGGTTTGTTCTAGGTATGCCAATCTTGTTTAACATTCAAAAATCAATTAATGTAATCCATTATATCAACAGGCTAAAGAACAGAAATCATATGAACATATAAATAGATGCAGAAAAGAACACTTGACAAAATCCAACAGTCATTCATGATAAACACTCTTAGCAAACTAGGAATATAGGGGAAATTCCTCAACTTAACAATGAATATCTTTTAAAAAAACCTACAGCTAACATCATACTTAATGATGAGAAACTAGATGCTTTCTCCCTAAGATTGAGAACAAGATAAGGATGTTCCCTCTCACCATTCTTATTCAACATTGTACTGAATGTCCTGGCTAACGCAATAAGACAAGAAAAAGAAATAAAAAGTATACAGATCAGAAAGGAAGAAATAAAGCTGTCTTTGTTCATATCGACATAATTGTTTATGTAGACAATCCCAAAGAATCAACCAAAAAACTCCTGGAACTAAAAATTATAACAAGTTTGCAGAATACAAGATTACTATGCAAAAGTCTACTGTTTTCCTAAAGAATAGCAGTGAACAGTTGGAATTTGAAAGTAAAAGCAAAACCCCATTTAGATTAGTGCCAAAAAAGTGAAATACTTAGGTATAAATCTAACAAAATATGTACAAGATCTATACTAGGAAAACTACAAAACTCTGATGAAAGAAATCAAAAAAGATCTAAATAAATGGATATCCCATGCTTATGGATAGGAAAACTCAACATTATTAAGATGTCAGCTCTTCCCAACGTGATTTATACAGATTCAACGCACTCCCAGTCAAAACCCGGCAAGTTATTTTTGCAATGCTATTTCAAAAGTTTATATGGAAAGGCAAAAGACTTAGAATAGCCAACAGAAACAAAACTAAGTCAGAAGACTGACACTAACTGACTTCAAGACTTACTGTAAAGCTATAGTCACCAAGACAGTGTGGTATTGGAGAAAGAGTAGACAAGGGGATCAATGGAACCGAATAGAGAACCAAAATAAACCCACACAAATATAGTCAACTGATCTTTAACAAAAGAAATTCAATGGAGAAAGGATGGTTTTTTCAACAAATGATGCTGGAACAACCAGACACCCAAATGGAAAAAAATGAATCTAGGTACGGACCTTACACCTTTCACAAAAATTAATTCAAAACTGATCACAGACCTAAGTGTAAAATGCAAAACTATAAAACTTCTAAAAGATAACATAAGAGAAAATCCATGAAAGAAAGAATTGATAAGCTGGACTTCATTAAAATTTAAAACTTCTGCTCTGCAAAAGACACTGTTAAGAGAATGAAAAGGCAAACCACAGGCTGGGAGAAAATATTTGCGAAACATATCTGATGAAGGACTTGTCTGGAAAATATGCAAAGAACTCTTAAAATTCAACAATAAGAAAACAACCCAATTTAAACTGGGCACAAGATCTGAACAGACACCTCAACAAAGAATATATACAGATGGAAAATAAACATATAAGGTGTTCAACATCATATGTCATTAGGGAAATTCAAATTAACACATCAATGAGATACACACTACACAGTGGGTAAAATCCAAAACACTGACAACACCAAATGCTGATGAGGATGTGGGGCAATACACACTCTCACTGATTGCTTGTGGGAACGCAAAAGGGTACAGCCACTTCGGAATCCAGTTTGGCAGTTTCTTACAAAGCTAAACATAGTCTTACCATATAATCTAGCAATTGTGCTCCTTGGTATTCACCCAGATCAGTTGAAAACTTATGTCCACAAGAAAACCTGCACACAAATGTTTGTAGCAACTTTATTCATAATTGCCAAAACTTGGAAGCAACCAAGACGTCCTTAAGTAAATGGATAAATTGTGGTACATCCATACAATAAAATATTATTCAACAATAGAAAGAAGTGAGTTGTCAAGCCACAAAAAGACACAGAGGAACCTTAAATGCATATTGCTAAGTGAGAAGCCAGTCTGAAAAGACTACATACTGTATGATTCCAACTATATGACGTTCTAGAAAAGACAATACTATAGGACAATAAAAAAATTAATAGTTACCAGGGACTCAGGGAAAGGAAGTGAGGGGTGAATAGGTGGAGCACAGGCCACTTTTAGGGCAGTGAAACTATTCTGCATGATACTCTAATGGTGGATACACGATGTCATACATTTGTCAAAACCCATACAACTGTACAACACAAGAACAGTGAACCCTAATGTAACTACGGACTGTAATTACCAGTAATGATCAAGTGCAATAAATGTACCACACTAATGAAAGATATTAATAACAGGGGAAACTGTGTATGGCAGGGAATTAGTGAGTATATAGGAGCTCTCCGTACTCTCTGTTAATTTTTCTGTAAACCTAAAACTGCTCTTAAAAAATAAAATCTATTGAGCCAGCCCTGATGGCCTAGTGGTTAAAGTTTGGCACTCTCACTGCTTTGGTGGCCCTGGTTCGGTTCCTGGTCATGGAACCACACCACCTGTCTGTCAGTTGCCATGCTGTGGTGGTGGCTCACATAGAAGAACTAGAAGGACTTACAACTAGGATATACAACCATGCACTGGGGCTTTGGGGAGGAAAAAAAAAAAAAGAGGAAGATTGGCAACTGATGTTAGGTCAGGGTGAATCTTTCCTTGCATAAATAAATAAATAAATAAATAAAAATAAAATCTATTAATTTAAGCAAAACAAAAAGAAAAGAAAAAAATTACCCTAAGGGAAGTTTTAGATCCAGCTCTGCTACTAACGGTGTGACTTCTGGCAAGTCACTTAACTCTTCTGAGCCTCAGTTCCATCATCTATAAAATGAAGGGACTGGACTAGTTCTCCTCCAAATAGAAGATTCTATCTTTCTGTGACTGCCTGGCCTCCAATATATACTATGATAGAAGAAAAAAGTATTTTGAAAGAAAATAATTCATCAATTGAAGCAAAACTCAAAGGAATATCATTATGCAATTCTGGCAAATAAACAACATAATTATTGGATGAATCTGGTGATCAAATGTAATTTATATGAAAGGAATAAGGGGGAAATGGAGCATAAATAGGTATTGATGAAGCATTCATTTAAAGATGATAGAGCTCAAGTTTTTAAAAGATAACTTCAGATGCCTCAGGTGCCATGAAATTAAATGATGTAGTTAAATGGTAACAGAGAGATTGTCGGTAATAGACCTTTCATGAAAGTTATTATGAAATGATTTGTGGCTCTTGGAATTCTTAGCTAAAATTATCTCGTTCTTATAAATCAGACACTGATGCCTACAAAGGTGTGGAAATACAGATGTTGTTTCTGGCTGATATCATGTGTTTGTGTCAGATATTAATGTGGGAGGAGTAGGCAGCCACCTGGGAGGGGAGGTCAGAACTTTAACATATGAGAAAATATAATCAAAATCACACCCCTCATCAGTAGCAGAAAGGGAATTAGAATGTGGGATGTGATATGCACCAACTGGCAGCATCAGGCAGTCTAGTGTAATGATTAAGAACCCAGGGCCAGCCCTGGTAGCCTAGTGGGTAAGTTTGGTGCACTGTGCTTTGGTGGCCCAGGTTCAGTTCCTGGGCGTGGACCTACACCACTCATCAGTCAGTGGCCATGCAGCTCACATACAACAAGAGGAAGACTGGCAAAGGATGTTAGCTCAGGGCAAACCTTCCTCAGCAAAAAAAAAAGAACCAAAATACACGGTTTCAGATCCCAGCTCTGCCATTTACTGGCTGTGTGACCTTGAGTACTTTACCTAATTTTCTCTATTCCTCCATTTCTTCTTATGTAAAATGGAGATGATAATAGTAAGTAAGCACCCTCAGTGCGGCTAAAATGAGTTAATATTTGTAAAGTGCTTAGATCAGAGCCTGGCCCACAGTAAGTGTTATGTGAGTGTTTATTAAATAAAAAATACATAAATTTGAACCCTAGTCTCCTTAGTACTATCCCATTATCCCATGATTTAGCACTTTTGAAGCATGCCAGGAAATAACCCCAAACATCTCCTTGTACCATTATTTAGCTGCATGTAAGAGAACACTCTACTACATTGCTTTAATAAATAGGAGGTTATTTTTCTCACATCACAAGAAGTCTGGAAGGAGGCCACTGCTGGCATTGGTTCAGCAGGTTATGGATGTCAGGGCAAGATCTCTGTGATCCTCTGATTCTTTTCCTCATGCTTACAAGATGGCTACTGCAGCTCCAGCCATCATGTACACAATAAAGCAGGAAAAAATAGAGATGAGAAGGGCTGCACTAGTGAACTATTTCTCGGAAATCCTTCCAGCAGTTTCCAACTTTCTCAGAACCATGGCTTGGCCCAGCCGGATCATTGCATTCCCAGGCAATCTTCCAAACATCCTTGTGGGTCCGCTATCTTCTTCTATGTTCAGAGCGCAGCCGTCAGTGATGTGGACCATTCACCTGCATTTTTTGACACAGGAATTCTTGAGAGGAATGAAAACTACATGCTCAGCTCCTGGGGGGCGAGGCGTCAGAAGTAGCCTTGGCTCCAGCAGGCCTGCTTGGCGACCAGGGTCTTCCCTCAGGACGAGGGAAGTGAGAGTTCTCTCTGCCCTCAGTTGGCCACCTTCACAGACAATTTAGACTGGCTCCTGGCACTTGGTGAGACTGCCTAATGCTGCCACCTCTCATGGCAGATCACATGTTTCCTGAAAACAAAATGATGGTATTTGGTTTAATTTTATCGAACTCCTCTTTCGTGCTGGATGTTTATTACAAGTGTTTCTAAAACAGACTTTTAACTACCTTTGAGGATAACTAACACAGAGGGCCAATAAATGGGCTGCAGACGTTTTAGCTGACCTTCATTCTGGGGGAAAGTTGCTTAATATGGTAAGAAGTGGCAACCCATCCCACCATCCCTGCATTCCACATTCTGTGACATTGCCTTGCTGCAGAGGCTACCAGGTCCCCCAAAGGCTTGCCTTCTATGGACAGAGTCGAGGAACCAAGGGGATAGTTTAGTTAGCTGCTTCACGTGATCTCAATCTATTGGGTAATATGCTTTCCATCTCACAAAAGAGAGGGAACACTTTCTGACAACTATGTCCCCTATGGATTGGCTACTTCCATGTGAAGGGCATCTCAGGGTAATCCCGTGATAGGAGGGTGACGGTGGTCATGCCAGGGATGATCACGGGCTGCCCCATCAGAAGATGCTACGATCGCCATTTAGTATAAGGTGCAAGGGCTTCCTAGTTGGCAAAGTATTTGCAAACGTAGACATTATTAGAGAATTTCTGCCAGAGCTGGGTCTTGAGAGATGAGTAGAATTTTAATAGATGGAGAAGGTGATGTGAATCATTAGTGCCTGAGAGGCATGAAAGACTAAAAGTAAATGTTGAGTTTGGGGGAAAAATAAGTATTCCCATGATAATGGAATGCATAATTATTTTAAAAGGAGCAGGAATGAAAGTTGAAATACTGAGGTTTCTTGTAGCCCGTGGGGAATCACTGATTATTTTTGAGGAGAAGAGTGATATAATCTGAACTATAGTTTCAGGAAGATAATTCTAGGCAGTGATAGGGGGATGTGGAGATGCAACAATGGAGGCAGGAAGCCAGTTAGAGCTTATTCAATGAGGCAACAGCGATAGAAAGAGAAATGAAGGCTCATATTTGAGAAATGTTTCAGAGAATAAATTACTAGAATTTGACTGTTGATTGGATGTTGTAGTAGAAACTGTTAGTGATCTTCCAATATCTGTTTTCTCCCCTGTATTACTTTCCTAGAGATGCCATTAGCAAAGTAGCACAAACTGGATGGCTTAAAACAACAGAAATTGATTGTCTCATAGTTCTGGAGGCTACACATCATGGTGTCGGTAGTGTTGGTTTCTTCCGAGGTCTGTGAGGGAGAATCTGTGCCAGGCCTCTCTCCTAGCTTCTGGTGACTGTCTGCAATCCTTGACATCCCTTGGCTTGTCATGACTCCAATCTCTGCCTCCATCATCACGTGGCATTCTCCTTGTGTGTCTCTGCCTTCTTATAAGGACACCAGTCATGTTTGATTAGGGCTCACCCTATGCCAGTATGATGTCATCTTAACTAATTACATCTGCAATGACCTTATTTCCAAATAAGGCTACTTTCTGAGGTACTGGGGATTAGGACCTCAGCATATCTTTTGGGGGGACACAATTCAACCCGTAACATCCTCCTTCCATACTAATTGAGCCCTGATTTCGGGCTGGGCACATGGCCACCCAGAAGGGAGGCTGCTATTCCTAGCTTTGGCCATGTGGAAGGGTGCTGGCCAATGAGGTGTAGGTGGATTGGTGTGTGACAGCTTCCTCGGCAAACCATCTTCAAGGGACAGTGTACATGTGCCCTTTTGGCCTGTCTTCATATTTTCCTCCATCCTGCCTCAAGGAATAGGGTTATCAATTACAGCCAAAGTAATCCTAACTCTTGCAGCTGAGGAGGAGGAGTGAGGGACAGGGTTTTTTGGACACTCTGGGTAAGATGTTCACATGGCACTCCTTCAAAAGGATAATCCAAAAGTCTTTACCTGCAGCTGAATCTAGCTTTTCTGCAAGTGTGCTTTTCTTTTATTTTGGCTCACACAATGTTAAAAAGTTTGAATTGAAGTGCATCTAGGTAGGGCATTTACTTTAGGTTTTTGTAGGCCCAATTATGCCCTATTACCTTACATCTAGCTTTACTTAATTATGATACGTGCCTGGGCTCTAAAGGATTTGAGTTTAAGACCTCTGAAATGTCTTTTTTTTTTTTAATGAGGAAGATTAGCCCTGAGCTAACATCTGTTGCCAATCCTCCTCTTTTTGCTAAGGAAGATTGGCCCTGGGCTAACATCCATGCCCACCTTCCTCTACTTTATGTGGGACGCCGCCACAGCATGGCTTGACAAGTGGTGCGTTGGTCGGCACCCAGGATCCGAACCTGCGAACCCCGGGCAGCAGAATGGGAGTGTGCGATCTTAACTGCTATGCCACCGGGCAGGCCCCCTGAAATGTCTTTTAAATACCTGCTCAACATTTATTTAGACAAGAGGCTAAAGGCTGTGGGAAACAAAGACCCTCCTGGTGGTGGTCTGCCTCTCCTCCACTGCACAGAGCAATAGAGTTCCAGTCCTAAATCCATGTACACAGTCCACTCAGCAGAACCAAAGCTCTGCAGTTACCCCAACTCCCCTCGGGGAGAAGAAAGTTAGCAATGGCGCACTGTTATTGTGGAATGCTTTAGAAGGTCTCTCCTACCAATCACCCCCATCCACCACAGTTTATAAAGTGTTTCTTCTAACAACACACAGTCCCCTCCACAAGAGGAATTCTGGCGAGTGGGTTACCTTCCCTTGCTACACTTCCAGAGACATTTTAACACCACTAAGAGACTGGCACCCCCAGGCCATCTGGCTCCATCCTAATGTTTCTAACAGCATGCTGGTGCTGTTTCCGGAGACTGCGGACTCTGCAGAGTGGGTAGTTTCCAAGAAGGATATAGTGAGTACATGTAGAATTTGAATCACCAGTAAGCCATCCACGTGGGTCGTTCAGAGCAGGAAGACCACATCCTACGTCCCGAAGAGGGACTGTCAAAGTGGACTCATACCAAGTCCTGCCAGATGTGCTGGGTCTGGATATACACACACAAAGAGATAGCATTCCAGGCAGATGCACCGACAGCCTTCAGGGAGCGAGGAGGATGTCTCAGATCTGTATGAGATCTAGCCAGCGACTCGAGCCTAATCTCAACACTACTTTTTCTAAAGCTTATCAGTGACCCTCCATAGAATCCTTAGTGTTTAGAAATCTCATAATTTAGTGGAGTTCTCTACAGCAAATACAGTCCATTTTTAAATCTGCGAAAACTGTTGCAACCAGCAGCCTCAGCACAGCTGTTAGTAGCTGCTGCTCATTTAGGCTGTAAATAGCTCTTTCTGGTTAACAGCAAAAAATCTGACTGATGAAATGCATTGGCACTATGTTTCATATCCAAGGCGATTTTTAAAATCTGTAATGAGCATCAACGGCTGGAAAAAAGAGTGACTTTCACCTACTTCTTTTACTTAGATCTTAATCTTTCCCAACTGCCCTCTAGCGTGAAAGAGCTCTCCTTGGCACCTCAGTTCATATAAACACGTGTAAAGAAATATACACATTGGATTATAAAAGGGTGGTTTCTTAACTGGTTTGGGGCTACAAAAAATCCTTAAAAAGTGGCTTTCTCAACACAAAATGCAGACATTATAGTGTATTTATAGTGATAAACTAGAAACACCTAGATATCCCAAAGCAGAGAAAAGTTTAAGCAAAATATAAGTTCATATTATATCATACTATGCAATCACTAGACGTGATTTTTACAAAGAATTTTAAATAATAAGGAAACATTCTTATTAAATTTAAAGCAAAAAAATCTGCTTGATGCAAATTGTTACACAGTGTGTCATAACTAGCTACATATTATAAAGAGACTGGCAGGTACATGCTAAAATATTTGCAGTGTTTTCTCTGGTTGATGAGAGTGGTGGTAATTTTTTTTAAACTTTCCTATTTTAATATCATAAATAAGCTACTTTTATAATGAAGAAAAAATAAGAAACCCACAGTGTCTTTTCTGTGATGCCCAAATGTCTCAAAGGGATACATCCCAACTTCTACCCTTGTTGTGCAGAGAAATGTAAAGGGGGAAAAACGAATTGCTCATCTATATTGATATCGTTAGAAAATGCTTATCTAATGTAAATACAGAACCAAAGGAAATAGCATTAACATTGAATATTGTAAGGATATGCATGAACACGATTCTTCCTCCTGAATTTTTAAGCCAAGACTCATGGCTGTATGAAGTTGGCTTCTTGGAATACAACATAAGGGAGACCCAGGGGTCCCTGTCATTTCCCAAATTAGCAAGGATTATCATCACCAGTATGTCAGACACCCTCCCCCTCCAAAATAGAAAGGAATGAGGAGTCTGTATCCGCTTTTAGACGTTCTTAAGGAAGAATATCTTCAGCCCACATATAAAGAGTAGGAGCTGTTACAATCATCCAAGTACACTAATGTAATGAGAAGCTAAAACAGGGCCTAGAAATCTTCCCTTGGGAAATATGTTTCCATGAAACTCAACTGGATAAGGCTATTCTCCTCCATCCCCACTAACTGTATGGTAGAATGAAAAAGACAAAAAAGTGACATGCAGATATTTCTGCTATACAATAAAAAACAGTATTCTGTAACTCGAGTATGGAATCATCATGTAAATACTTATCAATGAATAAAGTATTATAGTTCATAAAAAGGGATAACCTACTGAGTGATGTTTTAAAAGCAACACCCCATTGTATTTTTACACTGTAAAGACACAAACTGTGTATAGCTTAATATTTTTTCACAAAGAATACCTTTAAAGCATAACTAAAATTATTAGATATGGTCTAAAAAGCAAAAAGAGCAACCTGGACTTGTTAATACACAGTTACCAAGAAGTTCCAGATATTGTAGACTGACAGTCTCATAAAATATTTGAATCAAAATTTATGCAGATGTTTGATTAAAAAACAAACACAAAACTCACTATCTTACTGTGGTTAGAAAATCACAAAATAACAAAAGCAAACACATTAGAATAAGTTCAAATCACTTATTTTAGTCCTACAGTTATTTAAAAAGAAACTGACCATAGAATAAAATTTTAAATGACTTTATGAAAATATTATTATATTTTGTAACGATAAGGACAGAGAGTCTCATTAATGAGTTTCTAAATTGTAAGGTAGGAAGGTATATCAAACACTGAGGACATCACTCTAACTCATAAAACTTTATTAAGGACCTAGTAAGACAGATCTTCAATAGATCTACTTTTTAATTTTGCAATCTTATGAACATGTAACATGGATACACAATTAAAAAAATAGACCCAACTTTTCCATAAAAATAAAAGTAGAAATTGCCAATAATAAATAGTTTTATGCCAGTAGAATCTTCTTGGAATTATCTTGATTTTTGTGACATCAATTTCTATTAGCATAATTATAAGGCCAATTAAAGAAATCTACGGCGTTTCTTTATTTTGGTTTAGAGCTTCATTGGAAAAATTCAGGAAAACATTCATGAGTTGCTCCTTTCTCTCTAACACTCGGCTTTCCCTGCGCCCTCCCTCCACATCCTCTGACTCAGAGACTATTTGGAGAGGACACCTGTTTTAAATGGATCCACAGGAAATACCTATGTGGTCTTTTCATCATCTGACCCTGCATCTGGTTGGCTGAAATGCGATCGTGATAAAAAAAAAAATGCTGCCCACAGACTGATGCAACTTCAGCGTGACAACATTTACTGGAAGGCAGAGGGAATCCAGTTGATATTTATTTTCCTTCCATGAAGCCCTGGTATTGTAGTGTAGGAAAAAACAAATAAGTAAAAGGGCAAAACCCGTTTAACCCTCAAAAGATTAGTATCAAATTACACACTGGGTTTTACATCCAAACTCAGAATGATTTGTTTTTAAGCTGAATGTAATCTTGTAGCAGAAAGTTATCTGACACTCTTTCCTTTATAATCTTTCACGTATACACCTCTTGTCCAAAGTGCATAGCCTGTCTTGTTATATTATATACTGATATGATATTTATAAAGTTGCCGTGGAAAAGTGCAAGGCACTGGAATAGAATTTATAAGGGAATTTCATAGTGATTAATAGTAGTTTAACACTGAAAATTCAATTGGGTCCAAAATAAAGCAAGTCACTCGGGGGCACCGGGGCGCGGGCTTACACCCCAAGTTCACGCCTCCACCTCCCGTGGCCACAGAGCACCCCAGTTGGCCACAGGAGCCACCCTTGACCTCCGCTGCAATGCCCCGGCTGGAACGTTTGTCTACACTGGGGTCCCCTCCTTCAGTGCAGGTTTGCCGACCTCCCTCTCCGGGCCGCGTCGCTCTCCGCCCGACAGATGCCACCAGCCGCGGCCCCGGAGCTCGAGCGCGCTCGGAGGCCACCCACCCACCGCCGGGACGCCTAGGGGGCGCCCCCGGCCGGGTGTCCCGGGGCCCCGCGAACGCAGGAGCAGAATGACGGAGGTGACGAAAGAGCTGACGCCACGCCGCCCGGCCGCCAGTGGTGCCCGCAATCGCCCCGCCCGCGCAGGTCGCCGGGCGCCCGCGGTCGCGCCGTCCCCCGGGGGCGCCCCGCCGCAGCCCCCGCCCGCCCCGCCGGCCGCGCCCGGGTTCCCACGGCGCCCGCCCCCGCCCTGCGCTCCCGCCCGCCCTCGTCGCCGCCGCGCCCGCCCAGGCCTCTGGCGGACATGGCGCTTGTCCCCTGCCAGGTGCTGCGGTGGCGATCCTGCTGTCCTACTGCTCCATCCTGTGCAACTACAAGGCCATCGAAATGCCCTCGCATCAGACCTACGGAGGGAGCTGGAAATTCCTGACGTTCATTGATCTGGTAAGGCCGTCCCCGCCCCTCCCCCGTCCTCCGCGCACCCCGAGCCTGTGTGTGTTTGTGGGTGCGCGAGCACCTGCGCGCGCGCGCGCCTGCAGCATCCACCCCTGTCCTCGCCTCTTCCCCGGTGGTTGCGTCTGAAGCGGCCCCGCAGCAGCACCTTCTAAAGCGCCCGCCGTTACCTGGTGGCTGGGGCCCGAGTGGAGGTGGGGTGCGCCAGGTGGGGCTCTTTGGAGGGGAACACAGACCTGCTGCTAAGGTGACACGGCAAGATTCTCAACTTTGCAAGTGGATTGGACGACCTTGATCATGAGCGGCCTCAGACCCGTTCGCCCCCAAGGTGCTTTCCAGAGCACCCACCGTGGGATCCACTTGCAGCAACTGAAGGAAACTGGGCATTGTCGAATTACTTGGAGCTTCCTCTGAAAGGACCAAAATTCTCTTCCTAAAGAAGAGAAAGCACCTAATAAAGTGTTTTTTTCCATGTGTTTTTTTGCCCATTGTCAGTAATTTACTTACAACCTTTTACCCCAGAAACACTAGGGGAGAGAGATTTGCAAAATGCGTTTCCAGTGTGACTTTGCACTCTTCCTTCCCGTATAAAAGTCTGAAGCAGTTTGCATAAGCAGCTCCTCTTTTGCACAACTTGGTAACCTTGGCAGTTGGAGTTTGTTTGTTTGTTTGTTTTTTAAAGGCGTGTCCCCTTCTGGCACTAAAAGGGCCAGAGAATCAGAACAGAAGCATAAGGCCCAGTAATAACGTGGGGAGGAATCTAGGAACTTTAGGGTGAAAGATGACTAATTTAGACTGGGTCAAACATATACTAAGAGATGATAAAATAAGGGCAGAGAGTCAAAACAAGAGCAACTAATTCTAAGGACTAGAGAAAATGTAGAACCGATTCCTGGGATGCTAGAACTGTCCAAGATTACACATGAGGCTGGCTACTCAAGCAAGCTTATGATCTCTAATTGTTGATCCTCCATATTGATGAAGAGAACTTGAAACCTGTTTTAAGATATTGACAAAGGCTTAGGATGCCTCAGAGAAATGCAGAGAGTTTTTGTTTAGAAATACTGCCTTATATTTGTATCATGTTAGATACTTTCAGAGAGGAATTTAAGTTCTTTTTCCCAGCAGTCTCCCAACTGTGCACATACCCGGCTTCTCAGGGCAGAGAGTGTTTCAGCGGATTCAATTTCAGACCCTCAACTTCCATCCCGTTCTTGAAACTGATCTGCCTTTGAACATGGGTGATGCCTGCCAGTTCTCCTTTCTTCTTCCCTATTCATTCAAGGGCCAAGCACATGACAAGGCTCTGTGCTGTATTTATCTGTTCCTTTTAAGCACTCAGAAGGTAGATGGTTGCCACCAGGACTATCTTCATATTTGATTGAAAAACGAAGTCAGACTTGTTTTAACAGAAAGTCTTATTGGTTGACTGGCCTGTAAATGACAATTGGCTCTGCCAATTATGTTATATAGCAGACATTTTCCATAGATGAATGAGGGAAACCTGCAGCCCTGAGGTTCCAATAAATATGTATCAGAGCGTTAGAAATCATGTCCCTTTCTCAAATGTTTAAACTTATGTTAAAAATGTTTAGATGTTCTTTAAAAATATGTGCACAGATTTTCAGAGTTCTTTTAGGGGCCGTGTGAACAAAATTCCTCTTGGATGACTACCTTATACCATTCCTCAGTCAGATCTTGCTTAGAGCTGGCCCATTTGCGTGTTGCCAAGGAACAGTGCTGAGCTAGAATACTGATGGAGACTCCGCCAGAGCCACAGGAACTGTGAACAGTTCTCAGAAGCACCTCTGCATTAGGTACAGTTTTGGGGGAGCAGAGGACGGGGTCAACAGGTGAGAGGGGTAGGAGTTGAGGGTGTTGGTTAACCCATGAGATATGACTGCTTCTCACACTGGCATTGCTTACTGAGTGTTAAAAAACACCGCTGGGGCCAGCCCTGTGGCATAGCAGTTGAGTTCACACGCTCTGCTTCGGCTGCTTGGGGTTCGAAGGTTCGGATCCTGGGTGCAGACTGACGTGCCACTTATCAAGCCATGCTGTGGCGGCGTCCCATATAAAGTAGAGGAAGATGGGCACGGATGTTAGCCCAGGGCCAATCTTACTCAGCAAAAAGAGGAGGATTGGCAGTGGGTGTTAGCTCAGGGCTGATCTTCCTTATTTAAAAAAAATGACTCACAAGAAACCATTCCCTCTCCTAACCTTTGAGTGACATGAAACTGTAGCAGAGCCAACTTGGTTCTACTTAAAACTGTCATGCAGTTTATATTTATATAGCATTTGATGATTGGACTTGCCTATTTTAAGTTACACTAATCACGGCAAATATGCTTTTGTCTATCAGAATTCAGGCAGGCCATAAATTCAAATTTGAAACTTTTACTTTGTTTCATATTTCGATTCAGTCTGTATGGAGCCTTCAGCCAATCATTCAAACTTTTTACTCTCTGTGGCCTCTGATTGAAATATAATAATTATCTTTAATCAAGACTTCCTGTGAGAATGTCTAGAATATAGTCATAAACACAGTGTCTAGAATATAGTCATAAAAACACTCATGCGAAGTGTTACTCTCTTTATTATTAGAGATTTAAAGTCTTCAGAGCTTAAACATTGGACAGCTGTTAAAACAACCAACCTGTCAATCTTTAGTAATGGCAGGAAAAGATTTGGCTACTAGAATTTACCCATTTCACTTTCATTTTTTGTGTGTTTAAAAAAAAACCGAATAAACTTTCTTACTTTGTGCCCTGGACAATTTTAATGATTCTAAGCTCACTAGAGCAATTTTGGAAGATGATTTACCTTCTCTAAACTTTAACGAGAAGGCCCTTTTTCTAACCAGCTTGGATTGCAGTGTCAGGACATTTATCCTGGTGGCCACAGTCTGATTCTATGTTCCATGGCCTCAGTTTACTGGAACGTAAATCGGGAAGCTCAGGCTACGTGTATCTGGGAGCAGATGGTTATGTGGCAGTGGCCATTCCAGCTGTATCCGTATCTTTCTTTGAGTATGTGAGTCATCTTGATAGAATCAGAGCTCATGGTTAAAAACTGAAATGCAAGTTATTGCTATCAGTAATCGTATATTGTTATTCCCCAAGAGCTTCAAGATAACTAAAGTGCTTTAGGAAAATTTAAGTTATTAAATGGAAATGGACCACTGTCTTGGCATAGTAGGCAGAATAATGAGCCCCCAAAGATGTCTCCATCCTAATCCCCAGAAACTGTGAATATGTTAAGTTACATGGCAAAGGGGAATTAAGGTTGCTAGTCAGCTGACTTTAAAATAGGGAGGTTATCCCAGATTATCCATGGTGGACCCAGTGTAATCACAAGGGTTCTTGAAAATGGAGGGAGGCAGAAGAGAAGGGTCAGATGGAAGAAGATGTGACTGTGGAAGAAAATCACAGAGAGATGTAACATTGCTGGCTTTGAAGATGGAAGAATGGGCCAAGATCCAAGGAATGTGGGAGGTGTCTAGCAGCTGGAAAGGCCAAAGAAATAAATTCTCCCCTAGAGCCTCCAGAAGGAACACAGACCTGCTGACACCTTGATTTTAGCCCAGTGAGAACCATTCTGGACTTCTGACCTCCGGAAGTGTAAAATAACAAATGCCTGTAGTTTAAGCCACTAAATTTATGGTAATTTGTTACAGCAGCAATAGAAAACTAGTACACTTGGCTCTCAATCCTCTGACCCAGAAGAAAAACTTAAATGTTGTTGTGCTTATGTAGTGATTCAGCTAGTTCTTTATGTATGTTAGATAACTGGTTAATTTTAGCTTTCACCAAAATACAGGTTTTTGCCTACTGAATCCATGAAGCTATGCAGAGAAGACATACATATAACAATGGACAATATGAGAATCTATAAAAATTGACCAACATTGGGAAAACTAGGTCTTCGCTTTACTGGGAAGTATTTTAGAAATTATCATTATGCGACATGTCATGCCGAGAGAAGGAATACTCTTAACTGGAAATAACCTGGAAAGAAAGAAAATTTAAACTACCTGATATCCAAGTGTTTCCTTAACCAGTATCACAGCTGATGAATCTTCTTCAGATGATGCAGATTCATTCACTTATTCACTCATTAAAGGATACTTGCCCCCAAAGATAATAAAAATGGGGAATCAGAATAAAATGAGCATAAATAAATTAAAAGAAAAAGGCAACTCTAGTTTGAGGCCTCAGTGTAAGGCTGGAGTATGATGGGTGTTTAGTAGACATTTGAATAAATGGAAACTTTCCCTTTCCAAATTTTCAGTGAGTATTCTTTTCTTGTCCTATTTCCTTCTCAAACATTCAAAATAATAGGGCTTTTTGAAACATACAACTAGAACTTTATTCAGATGTATATGGTAGACTGTCTGATTGATACATGAGTCAGAATCAACTTCTTTGGAAAACGTGAACTGGACATTCATTATTAAAAATTAATTTTGATGCTGGGTTTGGAATATTTTGATTTGCAAAGATTGAAACAAACATCTGGCTATCTCATTTGCTGTAGTTTGTGGTACTCACCATTTTGAGAGTTATCATCTCGAAAGGCTCCATTTTACTCTTTATTCCTCCTGTACTGACTTGTCATTCATGCATGGGCGGAAGATTGCTCAGGGCCTGCCTCCTCAAAGTGTGGTCTGAGGACCAGCAGGATGGACCTTATCTGGGAGCCTGCTAGAAATGTGGAAGCTCGGGCTCCATCCCAGACCTTCTGAATCGGAATCTACACTTTAAGAAGACCTCTAGGTGATTTCTTTGCACATTCTGGTTTGATAAATGCAACTCTGGGACACACTGCTTTTGTTTTGTAAGTTAACATGGAATGTCTTGTAGGACACAGCTTTGATATATTAATTCTGCCTTTAACACATATTTAAACATATTTCAAAACATATTTAAGGTGACTCTTACTGTGACATAATTAAAAACGTGTTGTAAAAAATTACAACTTTAAAATAAAAGGAAGAGAAAAATATGTATTAGGCACCAGGGATAGATTATTTATTGCAATTGAGAAACAAATTTAGCTACTCTTCAGTGCAGCCAAGGCGAAAAAGAATACACGTTTGATTGCATTGTCTGTAGTGTTGGAATAAAGGAACCATAACAATTTATCAGGAAACATACAGTTCTTTCCAAGCACTGACTTTTCAAGGTTATTTATCACTCAGATTGTCATATAAAGGACATCGAGTAGCGTAGTAAGTAATGCTTTTGATTGTTTTTTTAGCAGAATATGGTATAGAAATATTCTTACACTTGATGTTTCTTATATCTGATTTTTATGACAGCCAAAGGTATGGTCCTATATTTTGACTGGTTGAAGGCATTTTTGTAGAGGTTTAAAGTAATATAATCTAAGTATTTATTTTTGTTATCTAAATCCGTATTGCAAAAGAATTTAAGAAAATCACAGAGGGAGCAAGATAAATAAGGGCTCAGATGTGGAAAAGCTTGGGGTGTTCAAAGAGCAGGAAATCATCAAGTATACCTGGAGGACACATTTTTGCTTTTAGACATGTTAAGAATTTTTGACCTTTAAAAAAGTGTGAAAAAGGCAAAACAAACTGCATAAGTATCCTAAATAATGCATTTGGTCTCGTATTTACTTATAGACTTATAAAATATTCTTGACTCTAGTTCATGGCTTAATTTTAAATAGGAAATGAAATATCTTGAGAAGAGATTCTGTATATTATTATGTAACTATGGTACTTAGCTTGCCAGTCAAAACCACAGAGTGCCATGCGAAGGCCAGTAATTCATTGAGTACTCAGTGAACAAAGTTAGGTGGGTGTTTTATTTTTTTTTTGGATATTATACAAAGAGGGTGAAACTGCACATTTTTTTTCGGTAGAATCAGACTTGACCCTGACATGTGCACATAAACTTTAGGGATTATATAATGCTGTTTCCTAACCTAGGGGAAGAATTGCGAGTATAATACGTTGCGTAGAATCTTCTTCACCTTCTTTGAAAGTGTTTCTTTTGGATCAGACATAAAACAGGGGCCTGGGTTTTTCAGCGTGGGGGAAATAGCTGGTGATATAATTGCCCATTCTCTTTCTTAGTTGCAACTGTTTTTTAAATTACAGAAAGTCATCTGACCACTCGTTGAGGTCACTTCTTTTCCCATCCCCATCGTCCCCCGCGTCTGGTATAACATTTAGCAAAATTGGTAGCTGCTCTTGAGGGTTTTCATTTGTTTCTCTGTGTTCTCCTGAAATGTCATGTGTTTCTGTGGAACCGTGAACGATAGTACAATTTTCTGTCTTGAATCAGACATGCCTGTGATCCAAAGCATGCTTGGAAAAATCTTTCTGCTTAGGATTCCATAACAACAGAGCTTTCTTTTGTGTCTAGAAGCCTGTGGCTAGACAGTTACAGGGCCCATTTCTCACCTGCAGGTTAGTCCTGCCCTGTGAGCACAGAGTTCTCTTTGAATGTGAGAGACTCCTTGATCAGACCCACTGTGGAGGGGAGCAAGATACAGGATGTGGCTTCCATAGGCCTGATCAACACAGGCTAATCAAGCACAACCAGAGAAATTGCTTGAATTTGCAAAATGGCAAGAACACTGTCATTTTGAATCTTGAGAATTTGGGATGTGTTCATTACAATGCTTTAGGAGCATGGAATTCTAAAAAGTCAGTTAGGCAATGGCCTACCCTCTTCATACTGACTTATATTTAGACCTGTCAGGCTGTGTTAATTTAATTTCAAAAGCGATACATAGAATTATAGAAAATTTGTACAATATAGGAAACCATAGGAAAGAAAATATATTCCATCTTGATTATCTCTAATTTTCTGTGCATCTTAGCATTTTAGTGCTTGAAGATTGTATTCATTTCAGAACTTTATACACACACAGAAACGCAGAGAGAGAGTCAGACTTCAGATATATATGTGTATGTGTATATATGTGTGTGTACATATATAGTCAGATTTCAGAAAAATCATATTCTATATAAAAATTAGTTTTAAATTACAGAGAAAAATATTTATCACTCATAGACACCAACGTTAGTATTTTGATATTTGCCTTTTGAGCCATATATATACTTTTATTGAAAACAAAGTTTCCATATATACATATGGTTTGTATAAATTTATTTTTTAGTTAACATACACCAGAATTTACTCTTTTTGGTGTACAGTTCTATGAGTTTTGACAGATGCATAGAACCATGTGGCCGCCACCACAATCACCTAAAAATGTTTTTTCGTGCTGCCCTTTTATAGTCAAACCCTCCCATGCATCTCAACAACCACAGATCTGTTCTCTATCCCTATAGTTTTGCCTTTTCTAGAAAAATATATGAGGCATAGAGTATGTAGCCTCTGGGTCTGGCTCTTTTCACTTAGCATAATGCATTTCAGATGCCTCCATGTTTTTGTGTGTACTGGTAGTTGTTCCATTTAATTGCTGAGTTGTATTCCAAGGCATTAATGTACCACTTTGTTGATCCAATCATAAGTTGAAGGGCATTTGAGTTTTTTCTAGTTTGGGTGATTATGAAAAAACCTGCTATAAACATTTGCATACAAGTTTTTGTATGATCGTGTGTTTTTGTTTTTATTGAGTTTGTACGTAGGAGATGGATTGCTTGGTTATATGGCAAGTAACTGTTTAACTTGGTAAGAAACCGCCAAACTGTTTCCCAGAGTGGAGGTGCCCTGTTGCATTGCCATCGGCAATGTACGAGGGTTCCAGTTGCTCTGCGTCCTCGTCAGTGCGTGGTGGTGTCAATTTTTCTTCTATTTTAGCTATTCTAATAGGTGTGTAGTGGTATCTCATTGTGGTTTTAATTTGCATTTCCCTCATGACTAATGATGTCAAATATCTTTTCCTGTGCATTGTTACTGTACAAATATCTTCTTTGCAAAGTGTTCATATCTTTTGCCCATTTAAAAAAAATAGGTTTTCTTATTGTTAAGCTTTGAAAGTTGTTGTGTATATCAAATAAAAGTTCTTTACCAAATATGTGATGTACAGACATTTTCTTCCTGTTCGTGGTGTATCTTTGAATTTTATTAGTAGTGTCTTTTGTAGAGCAAAGTTTATCATTTTGATGACATCCAATTAATTAATTTTTTTATTTTATGGAACATGCTTTTGATGTTTCTCTGAGAACTTTTTACCTAACCCGAGGTCACAAAGAGTTTCTTCTCTACTTCCTTCTAGAAGTTTTGTAGTTTTAGGTTTTACATTTAGGCCTGTGATCCGTTTCCAAGTTAGTTTTTTGGATAAGGTGTGAGGTTAGTGTAGAGTTGAGTCCTATTTTTTTTTTTTTTTTTTTAGCATATGGATGTACAGTTGTCCCAGTACCGTTTCTTGCAAAGACTATCCTTTGCCATTGAATTTCCTTCGCACTTTTGTCAAAAATCAGTTGGCTACGTTGAGGGTCTATTTCTGAACTGTATTCTGTTCCACTGATGTGTCTGTCTGTTCACAAGTACCACACTGTGTTGATTATCCCAGCTTTACCATAAGTCTTGAAAGCAGGTAGTGTGAGTCCTCCAACTTTGTTCTTTTTCAAAATTTGTTTAGGCTATTCTAATTACTTTGCCTCTTTAAATTTTATAATACTTTTGTCAATATCTATAAATAATCCTACTGGGATTTTTGAGTGGGATTTCGTTGAATCTATAGAACAACTTGAGGAAAATTGACGTCTTAACAATATTTACTCTCCCAATCCATGAACATGATATATCTCTCCATTTACATAGATCTTTGATTTATTTCATCAGTGTTTTATAGTTTTCAGTGTATGGTTCCCGTACATATTTTGTTAGATTTATACTTGTGTTGTATTTTTATTAGTGCTATTATAGATGGTACTTTTAAAAATGAGCGTTTTATTAAATCTATTATATTTAATTGACATTTTTATTGAGATAATTGTAGATTCATATCAGTTGGAAGAAATAATAGAGAGAGACCTGGGTAGGCTTTACTCAGTTTCCCCCAATGGTAACATCTTGCACAACTGTAGTGTAATACCAGAATAATGATATTGAAACAGTCAAGATACAGAACAGTTACTCTACCACAAGGATACCTCGTGTAGCCTTCTTATTGCCACCCCTACTTTCTCCTTTCATCTTATCCCTGATCCCTGGCAACATTAATTTGTTCTCTATTTCTATGTTTTTGTCGTTGCAATAATATTATATAAATGGAATCATATATGTGACTATTGGGGATTGGCTCTTTTCACTCAGAATAATTCCTCGGAGAGTCATCCAAGTTGTTACGTGTGTCAATGGTTTGTTCCGTTTTATTGCTGAGTGGTATTTCATGATATGGATGCTCCACAATTTGTTTAAGCAGACACTCACTTAAGGACATCTGGATTGTTTCCAGTGTTGGGCAATTGTTAATAAAGCTACTATACACATTCATGCATAGGTTTTTGTGTGAACATAAGTTTTCATTTCTCTGGCATAAATATCCAAGAGGGCAATTGTTGGGTCGTATGGTAGTTGCAATTTTAGTTTTAAAAGAAACTGCCAAACTGTTTTCCAGAGTGGCTGAATCGTTTTACATTTCCACCAGCAATGTGTGAGTGATACAGTCTCTCCTCATTCTTGCCAGTTATTTGACATTGTTAGTATTTTTAATTTTAGCCATTTTGATTGGGGTGTAGTGATACCTCATTGTGGTTGTAATCTGCATTTCTCAAATGGCTAATAATGTTCAACATCTTTTCATGTGTTTGCTTGCTGTCTGTATATCCTTGCAGTGAAACATATGGTCTGGTTTTGTTAAATTTTACTCTCTGGTTGTTTATTGCTAGTATATAGAGATTCATTTGATTTTTGCATATTACCTTATATCCTGTGTTTGCTGAACTCACTTATTCATTCTAAGAGCTTTGCTATAGATTCCATGAGATTCTCTTTTTTTCTATGTAAACAATCATGTCATCTGCTAGTAGAGATAGTTTTCTTCCTTTCCAATCATCATGGCTTTTATTTATTTTTCGTGTTTTATTGCATTGGCTAAGACTTCCAGTACAATATTGAGTAGAAATGCTGAGAGTGTATATCCTTACCTTATTTCTTTTTTAGGAGGAAAATAGGCTTTGCAATTAAGTAGGATGTTAGCTATAGATTTTTTTGCTCATATTGTTTATCAGTTTGAGCACATTTCCTTCTATTCCTAGTTTGCTGAGAGGCTTTTAAAAAAATATCATAAATGGATGTTGAATTTTGTCATATAATTTAATTGCATCTATTGATTTGTTCATATGGCTTTTATTTTTTTTCCTGTTAATATGGTGAATTACATTGATTTTTGAATATTGAATGTGTCTTATATTCGCAGGGTGAATGCACTTGGTTGTGATATATTGTCCTTTTTATATGTTGCTGGATTTGATTTGCCAATATTTTGTTGATTTTGCCTCTCTGTTTATGAGGAATATTTGTCTGTAGTTGTTTTTTTTTTTTGTTTTGGCTGAGGAAGAGTCACCCTGAGCTAACATCTGTTGCCAATCTTTCTCTTTTTGCTTAGGGAAGATTTGCCCTGAGCTAACATCTGTGCCAATCTTCCTCTATTTTGTATGTGGGTTACCATCACAGCATGGCTGCTGATGAGTGGTGTAGGTCCATGCCCAGGAACAGAACCCAGGCCGCCGAAGCAGAGCGTACTAAACTTAACCACTAGGCCATGGGACAGGCCCCTGTCTGTAGTTTTTTTCCTTCTTCTTTGTCTGACTTTGATATTAGTGTGATGCTAGCTTTGGTCCTCCTCAGTGTTCTGGAAGAGATTGAGTGGAATTGGTATTACTTCTTCCTGAAATTTTTGATAGAATTTACCAGCAAAAAACACTGGGCCTGGAATTTTCTTTGTTGGAAAGTCACAACCACAAATTCAGTTTGATTGATTTCAAGATGCAAGACTATTCAAGGTATCTATTTCTTTTTCACTGAGATTTGGTCGTTTATGTCTTTCATGGAATTGGCCCATTTCATCTTAAGTTCAGCATTCTCTTCTTACCTTTCTTTACTGTCTGTAGGACCTGTAGTGATAACCACATTTCTTTCCTGATATAGGTAATTTGTATCTTATCTCTTTTTTCTTCATCAGTCTGGCTAATCATTTCTCAATTTTATTGATTTTTTTCAAAGATTAGCTTTTGGTTTCATTGCTTTTTCCTGTTATTTTCTGTTTTCAATTTCATTCATTTCTGTTTTTAACCTCTTTTATTTTTATCCTTCTGTTTGTTTTGGGTTTAGTTTGTTCTTCTTTTACTAGTTTCTTAATGTGGAAGCTTAGGCTGTTCATTTATTAATTTGAGCCCTCTGTTCTTCCCTATATAGGCATTTAATTGCTAAGTACTGCTTTAGTTGCATCTCACAAATTTTAATACATTTTATTTCCATTGTCATTCACTTCAAAGTATTTTTTTATTCTCTTTGAGTTTTCCTAATTTTAAAACAATTTATTAAGACTTTGTTTTTTAGAGCAATTTTAAGTTCACAGCAAAATTGAGGGAAAGGCACAGAGATTTCCCATATACCCCCTGCCCCCACAAGAGTCTTTCTATTTCACAGTGGGTTATTTAGACATGTGTTGTGTAATTTACACATTTTTGAATATATCTCAGATATCTTTCTGTTATTTCCTTCTAGTTTAACTCCATTATAATCAGAGACCATTCTTTGCATGATTTCAATTCTTTTAAAGTTGTTAAGTTTGATTTTATGGCCCAGAATATGGACTATCATGTTGAATATTCCATGTGCACTTGAAAAAAAATGTATTGTTCTATTGTTGGGTGGATTGTTCCTTAAATGTCAATTACATAAAGTTGGTGAATGGTGTTGGTCAGATCTTCTATGTCCTTGCTGATTTTCTGTCTACTTACTGTCTCATTAACTGAGAGAGGAACATTGAAGTCTCTAAGTACAATTGCATGTTTCTGCCCATCTTCCTCTACCTTACGTATGGGATGCCTGCTGTAGTGTGGCTTGATAAGTGGTACGTTTGTCTGCACCCGGGATCCAAACCCATGAACTCCGGGCCGCCAAAGTGGAGTGTGTGAACTTAACTACTACACCACTGGGCTGGCCCCCAGCTTTCTTTTGATTAGTGTTTAAATGGTATACCTTTTTCCATCTTTTTACTTTTATCTTATCTATATTGATATATTTAGAGTGGGTTTCTTATAGACAACATATAGTTGAGTCTTATTTTTTTAATTTAATTTGGTCATCTCTATCCTTTAGTAGACATCATGTGCATTTAACTTAATTATTGATGTGGTTGGATTTATGTCTGCCGTTTATTACTTGTCTTCTTTTTGTTACCTTTTTTTGTTTCCTTGTTCCCTGTCTCCTGCTTTCTTCTGGATTATTTGAATTTTTTTTAGTATTTAATTTTAATTTAACTATTGGCTACTTGGATATATTTCTTTGTATTATTATTCCTTATGGAGGAATGTTCAAGAGCTGTCTTGAAGGCCTTGCCTGATCATTCCAACACCTGGTCCATCTTGGAGTTGGCATTTGTTGATTGTCTGTTTCTTTGAATATTGGTCCAATTTTCCTGGCTCTTTGTATGTCAAGTTATTTTGGCTTGTGCCCTCTGGGTCTGGTTAAAGTCCTTTGGAGAACGTTGACTTGTTTGTCTGTTTGATTGCTTAGGAGGCAATCAACCAGGTTAGGTTCAAACCTTGTATTTTCGTCCATGGTAGTTCTAATGTCAGCTTAATTGTTCAAGATCTTGCCATGCCTTTTGGATCTTACTGGAGCTTACATCACTCAGTTCTTAGTCTGGGCAATGGTTCATGTGGTAGCTCAGGTCTTGCCACCTCTGCTATGCTTCTCTGGGTTTGTTCTGTGGAGGTCCAGGAGTTCTGTTAGTTCATACACAGAATTAGGAGTTGCCCTTTTCCAGGTCTCCATGGTTTGTCCCATGCTCTCCAACTCTCAGATGCTCCTTTTCTTGGTTCCTCTGGCTAGAAAGATGGAGTCCTCTCAGAATTGTAGCCTCCCATGCTGTCATGCAGTCCTACACAATTGGGGCTACCTTCACAATGAGGCAACAAAAAAAAAAACTCATACTCCCTCCACACTCTTCATACAACAGGGCCTCCTTTTTCCCTGTTCCTCCCGGCTAGAGAGATGGGTTTTCCTTGGAGTTTCAGATACTTGTGCTATTGCCAGTGCAACTCTGTAACTGGGCCTGGCCTCAGAGCAAGGCTGGGAGAGAAATAAAAAGGAAAAAAGGATCTGCTTCACAATCTCCAGCACGTAACTGTCTTTTTCCCAGTCCTGTGTCTGGAAAGAAGGTGTTTCTCCTGGAGTTTTTGTTGTCAGTGATTGCTGCACAATTCCAGGATTCAGTTCATCCTCAGGTCAAATCTAGGGAGAAAAGGAAAATTAAAACGCATGAACCTCACCCTTTATGGATCCTTATTCAAGTTTTCACTTTAGTTCCCGATCCACTTGCTAAGCATACTTTTCCAAGTCCCTGGGTAGTTGCCTTTTGTATTCTGTTCAGAGTTTTTAGTTGTAATCAGTGGGAATGATGGTCTGTAGACAGCTTTCTCCAACTTGGCTGGCACCGGGAGTAGCTTACATGTAATTTTAATGCCTGTTTTCTTTCCATCTAGAATATTTTGTAAACATTTTTCCATGCTACTATACATTCTTCCATAATGTCATTTTTAAAGACTAGATATTCCTTCATGTGGGTGTTTATGTTGATTGTGTTAGTGAACATATGAATACATAAATCTCCACACACATCTGTGATTATTTTCTTAGGATAAATTCTTAGAGATGGAATTACTATACTAAGTCTTTAAGAGAGTATCTTAACTTTAAATCAATCAATTTACACTTCTTCCAATATTTAGAGTACTTATTTCTCTGTATCCCTGCTAACACTGTGAATAGAAAAATAATTCCAATGATCACTCAAGGTTCTTTGACTTCAAAATTTCCTGTCCAGGAAATGCCCTGCAAATATTTCATCACATATCTCATAAATGTAAGTGACTAACTGTCTTTCATGCTGTGCTTATAAAACCCAGTGATATTAGGCACACTTAGTTTGGGCTCATAACTCCTTGAGCCAAGCATAAATCTTTAAGTGCCTAGAGCATCCTAATTAGGATAGAATTGACATGGCTGAAGTGAGCAAGAATACTTTTCTATGCACAGTAATCATGGGTTTACTTGTGCATTCCGTTCATCTTGCATTAAAATTGTACTTTAGCTGAGTCATTTATTAGATCCAATTTGAAAAGTCAACATTAGGAGTCTGAGGAAAGTGTGTTTGCTATAACATTACATGTCTTTTTCTTTGTAATTACACTTAACACATCTTTGCTATTTTTAAAAAAGACATATGAACATTAAGAATGCATATAGCATGGGAAAATATTGTCTTCTAAAATAGCAAGGCATATGTTCTATCTCAGAATAAATCATTTCTGTGTCAGCCCAGGTCCTGGCAGAGAAGAGAGATGGCACACTTAAATTGGGTGATTTGAGTGAGTTTGGTGAAGGAATGATTTATAAGGGTGGACAGGTGTGGAGAACTCTCAAAATACAATACAAAACTTGTGGGCTGGGCTAGTAACAGGAGCAGGTTACCACTGCTAGGCCTGAGCAGCGACCTTGGTGCTCATCCAGCACGTAGGGACCCTTCAGGGACTGAGCGAGCAAAACAAACACCCCAGGTTTCCTTTCCTTCCTCTGTCTGATTTCCTGCCAGTGCTCCTTACTGGTTAAACCCTACAGGAAGTCAGAGGGTCAAAAAGCCTCTTCACGCAGTGCACAAAGATCTACCAAAGTGAAGATGGAAAAATTATTGAATTTAAATCCCTTACCACAAATACGTTCAGACGTCTCTGGCTAATTTGAAACCATTTGCATATGATGAAGGAACATTTCTATTTCACAAAGTATTGATTTATAGTTGAATATATAAAATGATAATTCTTAACATGGGACTTTTTAGCATAATATACTGTCAATTTATTGGAGAATTATATACAACATTTATATACTTATTAAATAGAGGCTTTATAGCATAAGAGGTGAGCACTTGGGTTCAGGAGTCAGATTGAATTTGAATCTCAGCCTTTCCATCTACCAATTATTTGACTCTGGACAAATTTATTACCTTCTCTAAGGCCTAATGTTGTTGTTGTTTTTCATTTTTTAAATGGGAATAAAAATAGTACATATCTCACAGAGTTGTGAGGATTAGATGAGATAATGTATGTTGACCTCATAACCCAATGCCTAGCATTTATCAAGTACTTAATAAATGTTATCTATTATTATTCTAATTGTTACATATATACCTGTGACCAGGGACAAGAACCATGATTTGAAAAGAGTGTGGTCATTTTACGATAAAACTAATTGCTTAATTAAGTATAATGTTCAGAAAGGATAGAGAGTTCAGTGATTAAGTGCACAGGCTCTGGCGTAAAATCTCCTGGGTTTTCAGCCTAGTCCTGCATCTGACTCTTTCCTTGGACAAGCCTCATATCTGCTCTGTGCCTTAGTTTCTTTATCTGAAACTTGGGGATGGTAGAAATATATATATGTATATTTCCATTTATATATATATAAATGGAAAGGATGAAAATTCACAATAATGTCAAAAATTTGGAATTTATAGCCAACCTCATTCCAGAATCTGAGAGGATAGATCCATGAAAGCCAGGGCTAGTGAAATTGTTTTCAAATATGTAATTGATAGCCCCCCCATATCCGATGGTCTAAAATCTGAAAAGATGGCGCTGACGCTCCTTTCCTGTTTCTGATTCAGGGATAAGGTATCTGGAAAGACTTCTTTTTTATTTCAGGAGGATACACCTGGCAGGCAGCCAAAGTGTTGCCTGATCCGGGTCTGTAAAACCCAGAAAACCACAGAGCGGGAAGGAAGTAGGAAAAGGACTAACACAAGTGCATTGCATCCTGGGAGATGTAACATACACAAAGAAGGTGCTGTAGGTTCCTGCTAATCAGAAGAGAACTTCAGGAGGAGTGTACTCTGGGATTTACAGTTTCATTTTCATGTACTCCATTACTTCAGAGTGACAGAGAATTAACCCGTGGGTGGGGGAAAACGACTTCCCAATAGAGCACAGGCTCATTACATGGAAGTTTACAGAATACTACTAAAATTGTGCAAGAACTATACATTTAAACTATTATTCAGCCACAGCTCTGGGACTAAAAGAGCACTGAAGCAAAAGAGTCACCCCCAGATCAATCTACATATCCTCTCTGTTGGAAAATACTAGTCTTAGACAAATCTTTTCTTGTTCCAGGCTGAAGAAATAGAAAAAAATAAAAAAACAACTGTATGCAACCCTTGAAAATTATTGCATAACAAAGGCAATGAAATATTATCCTGAAAAGCCACCAGAAGAGCACACTAATGAAAATTATGTACAGTTGAAAACCAAAAAATTTTAGAAAACTGTTCAAAATCCTCAACAGAATGAAAAAGAACCTGGCATCCAAGAAATAGAGTATAAAGTCATTAAGTGGAGAGTAGAGAAACGGAAGGGTAACAGGATGCGATGAAAAGGGGGGTGGGTGAGATAAGGGTAATTGCAAGACTCTAAAAAATGCAGCGGCAAAATTAAAATCGACAATGGGGCCAGTAAAAAATAAAACTGATACTGTGGAAAATCAGATCAGTATGGCAGAGAACAAGGTAAAGAAATCCTCCCAGAATTCAAAAGAAAAGGAAAAAGAAATTAAAATAATGAAAGTGAAGCCTTGAGGTAAAGAGAATGGAGATTTGATAACAATTATTGATTGTTTCTGAAACATAAACCACAGTAGTAAGAACAGAAATAATAATCAAAACAAAATTGAAAAAAATTCCCACTGCTGGGGGGAGAAAAGCGCCCAAGTACAGTCATGCGCAGCATAACGACATTTTGGTCAACGGACCACATATATGATGGTGGTCCCATAAGATTAGCACCATATAGCCTAGGTGTGTAGTAGGCCATACCAGCTAGGTTTGTGTAAGTACACTCTATGATGTTCACATAATGACAAAATCGCCTAAGGATGCATTTCTCAGAATGTATCCCCGTCGTTAAGTGACACATGATTGTATATGGATTGAAAAGGTTCCTTGTCTCTTAGGCAAAATAAATAAGAAATGATACACACCTGGACTCATCCTGGCAAAGGTTGTGATTTGAAATAATTATTAACCATCATGTAAGCCTCCATGCATGAAGAATGAAACAAAACATAAATAGAGCACTCAAACAAATTACCTGCTAAGGAGCAAAAATGACAGTACTCTGAGTCATCTAAGTTTAGTATCTATCATTTAGACTCCAAACCAAAGTAACAGAGCAATACCTACAGAATTTTGAGGAGAAAAATGATGTGATCTAAAATTTTATACCCAACCAAGTTATCTTTTTGAGTTCAGGTAATTGACATATATATCAGTTACATAAGGTTTCAGAAAATCCCACCACTATTTACCTCTTCTTGTTTTTTTTTATTCTATTTATTACTGCCTTTTTACTGAAGAATCAGAGAGGAATTAAAATGTAGAATTCAAGCATGAAATAGAGATAGTATAAAACTTGTGTTGTCTCTGAAACTGATGGATTATAGAGTTAAGTCTAAGGAATCTATTAGGTTTTTTTCAGGTTACAAGGAATAGTGGTACAATTAAAAACTAAAATGTCGGTAAGGCAGACTACTGGTTGGAAATCTAGCTGAGTTAGTGAGGTTTGCATTTTATGTATTTTTAATGCAGTTTTCCTGCTTAAAGTTACACAGAACTATCTGGCCAAATATTTCCTAGCAGAGATACGACTTTAATGAGTACATAAGAATTATTTGTAATTAGAACCTGAAAGTACTCATCTGAATAGGGTTGGTTTTTGCTGCTTTCATTGTGGTTTACATGAATGAATATAAATTGATATGCCTAAATTGGCTAAATTATCTTTTCTGAACTATTAGTGTGCTTTTATTGTTGGTCAGTTTCAAAGGTAAATTCTAGTATTATTTAGGCCTATCTAAAATGAGAATGACTCAGATATTTTAAAGACCTCACCCAATCAGACTGCTCCCATCTTTGATCTTAAATTCTGATTTCAAATAGCATAGAGTTAAAAAAAAAAAGAACCTTGTGTTATTGTCAGTGTAAATAAGACTTAATCTTGATACTTCACAATGTGAATTCCCTTGGGCTAAAATTTCACTTATGTGTTTACTACCACAGTGCTATGCTGGTATGGAGGATCAATAAATACTATATGATAATAACTGATATGCAGTTTTCTTAATGACTACTCTAAGGAAAAATAATTTCAAAAAGAAGAAAAGAATATCTTTCAATCTAGCCATAGATCGCTATCCATAGATCTGTATCTCTATGTCTGTCTCTATCTAGAGATCTCTATCTCTGTCTACATCTCTATCTCTGTTTAGAGATCTCTATCTAAGTTGGAAGTTAATAACAGTATGATATAGATATGTTAGGAATACAATTGCAATTGCTTTATTCTTACTTGACATTTTTACTGAAGGGCAACCTGGCATTATAATTTAAAATGAATTTTTTCTTCTCATATTTTTAATTTTTCCATATGTTAACACAAGTTAAACTCATAACTTGACTGTAATAAACATATTCGAGCCAATTTCTGTTTGCCACAAAAAGCCATTATGATGTGACCTAATTTGATATTTTAAAAATTGCCATTAGTGACTTTAGGCACAAATAGAAAGGGAGCAGCACTGTGTCAGAAGATCTAAATTATGAAGGAAAAATGAGATTTTTTTCTAGGAGAATGCCTGTCAGATGTAACCTCCTTTGCTTTTTCCTGAAATGGGGCTTGCTCTGTTTTTTTGTAGTGGGAGAATTTCTCAGAGATATTCTGCTGTAGCACCTTTCCCAGTCCTTACGTCCCTCTCATTTCCTTCTTTTTTTTTTAGCACAGATTCTGTGGTCCAACATTATAAGCACATCGTTGCAAACCATCAACTACCATATCCCTTTTTGCCTTCAATCTTATTTACCTAGAAAATCTGTAATTCTAATTAAACCCAACTACCTGCCTACTCATGCCTGCATCTGAGCAGCTGAGTATGATTACAGAAAATCACAGAAGCATGCTATTTGGTCTGCTTGTTATTCATGATCACAGGTATCAAGTGGGTCCTCACTGCTGTCCAACAATGTACCACATGTCCCTAGTCATGTGAATCTCCTATTCTTACAATGCCTCTTTCACCTATTTTCCTCTATCCTCAAATCTTGGGCATCTCTCCCCTGATCCTCTCACTCAGATCACTCTGTCGCTCAGAGAACAATCTCCATATTGGCGAAAGAGTGTAATGAACTTCCTGTTTGTTTCAATAAGAAAACAAAAGCTATCAGAAGAAACTTCTACATTCTCCCACCATCAGATCTGCCAATCTACCTTCATCTGAAACTGTACTCCCTGTTCCCTGCTGTTACAGTGGATGAACTGTCTGGACCTCTACACTTTTCCACGTGTACGCTGGACTCCACAACCTCTCGTCTACTTGAGCGTTCCAAGACTGACATTATCTCCTCTCCCTCCTGTATTGTACGGTTTTCCATTTTGACTGCTTTATTTCCATCAATCTACAAACATGTAGATTGGTATCTGTGTCATCTCTCAACGTAAATAGAACAGAATAAAATTGATCTTGGTCTTGAATCTTTTCGTGCCACCTTATTTCTCTTGTTCTGTTTTTAGCAAAGCTCCTTGAAAGAACTCTCTGCACTCCCCGTTTCCACTTCCTCTTCTCCCATTCTCTCTTAAACCCACCCCGCTCTGCTGGAAGACCTCTAATCAAGGTCAGCGGTGGCCAGCACATTGACAAATATAATGCCAATTCTGAGTCTTCATTTAACATAAACTCTCAGGAACATTTGATCCAGTCGGTCACTTTCTTTTTTCTAAAACACTTTCTTAAAACTTGGCTTCTGCTAAAATACATTCTCCTACTTTTCTGGCTGTTTCTTCTTAGTCTGCCTTGCTGGTTTCTCTTCCTCTTCTTAACCTCTCAACGTCAAATGCCCCAGAAATCAGCCCTGGATCCTCTTCCCTGTATAGTCTACATTCCTTCGTTGGGGATCTCACCTATTATTGTGGCTTTAAATACATTCTATCTGATGATGATCCTCCAGATCTATGTCTTGAGTCCCAATCTGTCCTAAGCTCCATTTTCCTATATACAACTGCATGCTTTAGGTCTCTGCTTAGAAGATTAATATGCATTTAAAATTTTTGTTCAAAAACAATTCTTGGTTTCACCTCCCAAATCTGCCTTTACTTCATTGTTCTCTATCTCAGTAAATACCACCATCATCCAGGACTGTGGTTTTGTACAAATCCGAGGTGCATTGTTCTTATGGGTTAATTGAATTTTTATTTACATCTTCTGTGTATTTTCCCCAAGGGGCATCTCATTTATTCAAAATGGACTTAAAAATGTAAACAATTTGGCAATTGTACCTAGCTCTTGAAATTTTCAACCTAACTGGGCAGCTACTATATTAATTACATGATGAAAATGATCAACTAATATCCTTTTGAGAAATTACCAAAAATCAGAGAATAACCTTCATATCGGACAGAGCATGTAATGCAAAAACAAACAAACAAACAAAAAAAAAAACTTTTAACCAGTTTTAGGTCTTGAAGAAATTTTAGCAAAGGGTTTTTGATTTTAAAAAAAATCAGTTTTTACCTAGCATTTAGGGGAGTAACCATACCTTATTTTTTGATTCCACAAAAGATGGCCACATTTGTTTTTCACTAAAAAGTGGTAAATATTATGTAGAAAATCTGAAAGAATTGACCAAAATACATCTCCTAAAGCTAATAAGTGATTGCAGCAAGGTTTCAGGATACACTCACTTTCCTATATACCAACAATGAACAAATGGAATTTGCAATTAAAAACACAATACCATTTACATTAGGAATGAAATGAAATGAAATACTTATGTATAAATCTAATGTATTATGTACAGGATCAATATAAGGAAAACTATAAAACTCTGATGAACAAAACCAAAGAAGAACTAAATAAATGGAGAGATAGTCTATGTTCATGGATAGGAAGACTCAATATTGTCAACAAGTCAGTTTTTTCCAATTTAATTTATAGAGATTCAATGCAATCCCAGTCAAAATGCCAGTAAGTTATTTTGTGGCCATCAACACACTGATTCTAAAATTTATATGGAGAGGCAAAAGACCCAGAATAACCAATCCAAGATTGAAGGAGAAGGGCAAAGTTAGAGGGCTGACACTGCCTGACTTCAAGACTTACTATAAAGGTATAGTAATCAAGGCAGTGTGGTATTGGTGAAAAAATAAATAGATCAATGGATAGATTAATAGATAAATAGATCTCTGTTCTGAGAATAGAGAGCCCAGAAATAGACCTAAATAAATACAGACAACTGATCTTTGACAAGGAATCAAAGGCAATACAATGGAGAAAAGATAATTTGTGCTGGAACAACCGGACATCTACATGCAGAAAATGAACCTAGGCACAGATCTTACACCCTTCACAACAATAACACAAAAAGGATCACAGAATTAAATGTAAAATGCCATATTATAAAAGTACTAGACGATAGCATAGGAGAAAACCTAGATGGGTTTCGGGTATGGTGATAACTTTTTAGATACAACACCAAAGGCATGATCCATGAAAGAAATAAGTGACAAGCTAGACATCATTAAAATTAAAAACTTCTGCTCTGCAAAAGACAAGAGAAGGAGAAGACAAGCCACAGACTGGGAGAAAATATTTGCAAAAGACATGTCTGATAAAGGACCGCTATCCAAAGAACTCTTAAACCTCAACTGTAAGAAAACAAAGAACCCAATTTAAGAAATAGGCCAGAGACCTTAACAGATACCTCACCAAAGAAGATATACAGATGGCAAATAAGCACGTGAAAAGATGCTCCACTTCATATGTTATCAAGGAAATGAAAATCAAAACAACCATGAGATACCATTACACACCTATTAGAATGGCCAAAATCTGGAACAATGACAACACCAAACCCTGGCAGGGATATGGAGCAACAGGAACTCTCATTCATTGCTGGGAAATGTACAGCTAATTTGAGAGAGAGTTTGGCTGTTTCTTACAAAAGTAAATGTACCCTTACTATATGATCTAGAAGTTGTGTTTCTTGGTATTTACCCAAAGTAGTTGAAAACTTATATCCACAAAAGAACCTGCACACAGATGTTTATAGCAGCTTTATTCATAATTGCCAAAACTTGGAAGCAACCAAGATGTCCTTCGGTAGGTGAATGAATAAATAAACTGTGGTACACCCAGGCAGTGGAACATTGTTCAGCACTAAAACGAAATGAACTATCGAGTCATGAAAACACACGGAGGAACCTTAAATGCATGTTACTAAGTGAAAGAAGTCAATCTGAAAAGGCTACATAATGTGTGATTCCAACTATAGGACAATCTGGAAAAGGCAAAACTATGGATACAATAAAAAAATTAGTGGTTGCCAGGGGTTGGGGGGTGGTCGGGGGGATGAATAGGCAAAGCATAGAGGATTTCTAGGGCAGTGAAAATACTCTGTATGATACCATAATGATGGATACATGTCGTTATACATTCATCCAAACCCATCGAATATACATCACCAAGAGTGAACCCTAAGGTAAACTATGGACTTTGGGTGATTATGACTTGTCAATGTAGGTTCATCAGTTGTAACAAATGTACTACTTTGGTGCAGGATGTTGATAATGGGGGAGACTGTGGAGAAGGGGCAGGGAGTATATGGGAAATCTCTGTACCATCCCTTTAATTTTTCTGTGAACCAAAAACTGCTCTTAAAACAGTGAAGTCTTAATTTTTAAAAAAGTGATAAATATCAAAGAACTAAAAACACATCATTAGCTTTTTTTATATGCTGCTGCTACTGCAGAAAACTTCATAAGCTTTTCAGCCAGAATATTGCAAAGATCAAAGAGCTTTCAAAGAGATTTCTAATTCTAACAATAAATATAGATACTCTCTCTATGTAATCCAAGCTTGCTATGCTCTATGACATAGGGTACTCCATATTCTAAGCAAGACAGAGACCTCTTAAAAGTCAATCATGGAAAAATGATAAACATTAAATAATATAATAGATGTGTGCACAAATTATTAAGCATAATTAAAAATTCATTTTATGACTACTGTTGTTTTCCATATCATGGTCCTTTCCCATCCTATATTTCTGCCTCCTGCCTAGATGTAGCTGCCATCTTGAATTTTGTGGTACCATTCCCTTTTTAAAAAAATAGTATGTACTCCTAAATAATATATTGTGTTGGTTAGTATTATTGATTAGTTTTGCTTCATAAAAATGGTGTCATTATGGAGGCTTTCTTTATCCAAATAGATATAGCATGTTTAAGTAGGTTAAACTTGACAGTACAATGAGTACGAAAATATTGTTTACATGCCTGTGTTTTTTATTGCCATCAGTATTGTGTAATTTGGTCTTGCAACTGATTAGCCAATTAGGAATTGGAAGGGTGATATGTAAATGTTACTGTCTAACTGACAGGATGATTTATTAGGAGCGGATTTTTGTTGTTGGAGAGGCCCAGTGCCGAACTGAAACTTGTGTGTAATGGCAGACTTGTGGCCAGCTTTTTAGTAAAATTCAGCCAGCATTGAATTCCATTCAAGTATGATTTTCTTTGTTTGCCAGTGGTGTCATACTGATTTAAAAATGTGTTTACCCTTTACATGGCTTCAATCAGCATTATTGAAACTTTCAACACCCATGGGATATACGCCATGGGCCCTGATGTCACCCACTGACTATGCTAGGTTAGTTTTTGCCACTGTTTGTGCTAGTACTTTCTCTTCTTCCAATGTCAACTGCTAAGTGGATCTTCTGAACCATAAGATTTGCATGAAGAGGGCTTCCCTTTGCTCTTAGAAAACTGTGTGTTCTACTCATTGACCCAGCTTGTTTACTTTGGTCTCAGAGATGGTTGGAGTTTTGTTTTCGTTAAAAATATTCTTTTGGCTTTTGTCTCAATGTGATATGGATAGAAAAGGCTATCAATTATTTTTATAAGGAAAGCAGAAGAAGAAGGAACTGACATTTTTTAATCTACAAAATAAAAAAGTATTCATCTACTTTAGGAAATAATAAGAATCAATATTATGAAAATGTGCTAGTTAAATCTTCCTAGTTTTAAAAGTGCTCCCTCAAAATTCTGATCTGTCTTTATTCCCTTTGTTTTAAAAGGCAAGTTATGTATACATACCCTCCATAAAGATTTTATAAGCTGTTAATGGAGAATAGAATAATATGGTCATACTTAAAGTTTATTGCCTTAAATAATTAATTTAAGCTCACTGTTGTAAAAAAAGTTTGAATTTTATTTTGTATCATCTTTGGATGCATATCTGAAAACCTTTTATTTTTCTTATAATTCTTTTTACTTATACTGATGTTAAACTGCTTTAAGTAGCAGGCACAGCTAAGTTCACAAAAATGAGATGGATTGCTGGCTTTCATTCTTGAAGTTCCTATTTTAAGGGAATAAGGTGAGAAAATATGATAGTGAGATGGCACATGTAGAGGCATCTGGGAAACCACTGAACCCAATGATCAAAAAAATCCTGGAGAGAACGTTCCATCGATTAAAGTGCAATTAGCCTGCAAGAGTGGTACATATCAATTATTCACAACATTGTGCAAATTACTCTAATTAGGTAATTGCATTGTTTGCCTTCTACTATCTTAGCCTAATTTCTGGGGAATTATTGGTTAGAGGAAAGAGGAGCTATTTGGAAGGGTTGGGGAGAGGAAGACCGTGTTTAAGGGCATGTATTCCTTCTAGAAAGAAGCTTGGAACAGGTAGAGGTCTGCAGGGGCTGGAGACTGTAGGAGGACAGCCGTAGGGATGGGGCCCTGAAAATCGGGGAGACAGAGTCCAGAATGACATGTCAGACATGACCACGATAGAAACATCTACTGTGATCCTGAATTAATGTCTTAGCAAACATTTTCAGTCAGAAGAATGACCTAAAACATCCAGGAGACTTTAAATCGAAATATTATTTCAGGACTCTGGATTTTTTTTTTTCTGGGAAGATTGGCCCTGTGCTAACATCTGTTGTCAATTTTCTTCTTTTTCTTTTTTCTCCCCAAAGCCCCAGTACATAGTTGTATATCATAGTTGTAGAGTTGTAGTTCTTCTATATGGGACACTGCCTCAGTAGGTCCGCGCCCAGGATCCGAACCGGCGAACCCTGGGCCACCAAAGTGGAACACGCGAACTTAACCACTACGCCACCTGACCGGCCCCTGGATATATTTTAAAGACCATAGACAGAATATACCCAATGAGAGATTATACTAATTGTTTATCATTGCATTCATGCTAACATTCTGAATCTAGCATGTAAAAGTGTCCTAGATAAAATAATAGTGGAGTTGACATTATTTTTCATCACCATCGTGCACCTTTACTTTTTGTTCTAGTTAGCAGATATCTGACTTAATAAAATACAAAGGTTAGTTATGAGCAGAGACAGATGTAGACATATCAAAACAGTCGTTTATTTTTTCATCAAAGTCAAAAGCAAACTAAAACAAAGAAACAAATAAAACTCCATACACTGGATTGCCACTTAATTTAATTTTTATGTTATCCCAGAGTCCTGAAGATTTGTGTACACATTAGCACAAATATCTAGCATACATATATGTCTTAGGCCATTACCAGTGAATCTGTTCTTTCAGAAAGTGTCACCGAATTATACATTTAAAATCAACGCAAAGAAAATGAAAAAGGAGCCATTTTTTATTAGTTGACTTGTTTACTCAGCAAACACTTTCTAAATACCTACTATGTGCCACTCTGCTAGGTTATGGTAATACAATGACAAGTAATACACAGCTCCTGCCTTCAGAAATGTTGCAGTCTAATGGGGGCATCAGACCCAAACACTTATAAAGCAATGTGAAAGTGTAGTGAAATAGACATGTACAGGATCTTATGAATGATTGAGAACTCTGCTCCGAGCAGTCACTGCTGGATTCTAAGGTAACATTGATTAGCTGAATTAAGACCACCCACATAAGGAACCACACTGCGTGGTAGAGTGCATATACCTGTTCTGCCTTTGCCTGGTGAAGGATATGGCTGTGTTCAGAAGTACACTGTTTTAGCTCATGTGGTTTCATTTATAGCATTGACAGGTAGATGTGATAAATATCAAAGTTTTCCAAAATGAGTTACTAAACTTCCTTCTTCCTGCGAAGTTCTAACCCAAAATTGTTCACTAAAGCAGAATTACCAGGGCCCAGGAAGAGGTTTGGGTACTAGCCAGAATTCTTATGAGTAACTGAGTGAAAAGTGTTTTCCTCATCAAAGTATTTTGCCTTCATTTTCTGAACTAAATGGAGGGAACTGACAGTGTTTCTGATGGTTGTTGCTGCTGATGGGGGTGGTAGTGGTGGGGATGGTGGTAAGAGATTTCTCTTTTTATTTTAGTCAACCACAGCAGTGTTTCTCAGAAGCCATTTGATACACAAATATGGAGGTGAGAGTTGATCCATGCTGGTTTCTGAGAATCCTCCTCATTGCCTTTCTTGTGCCTTCCTTGAACTTTTTTATTTCAAGTTTTACAGCTAATTCTTCCATGGAAACAGACAAGGGACTAAAATAAAAAATAGAACCGTTGTCAAGTTACAGGGCTTCCAGCCCTATTCTATAAAGGCCTTTGCCTTATATTCCTCTAATCCCTTCACAGTAGTAAATGAAGGACTCTGGCCCCTCTTTTAATTGAGGGTGGAGCTTCCTTCTGACCTCATTTTAGTGAAGGGATTCTTTTCCTCATGAGGGCACCTCTTTCCAGCCTGAAGATGCCATCTGCGGAAGAAGATAGTGGTCCTTTGTCTCAACTGGGCACTTTGTAATTCTAAAGACCTTGAGTGTATGACGTATGATTCACTAAAGACCTCTTAGCCTCCCCAGGTGTGAGCTCTTCTGTTTTTGTTTTTGTTTTTCAGTGCTGGATCAGAGAAACCATGGAAGCCATAGAATATCCTGAGTGTATCCCAGAGCTACAGCTAGTGGGCCTAGAACTAAAGCCCGGAATTGGGGATGTCTGTCTGGGGTGGACAATGGCCTCTTAGCAATTTAGCTAAGCTAAGACAGAATTCTGAGTGTGTTCTCAGCTCATTGCCACATTTCTACATTTTCACAAAAATATGTTTAAAAGAAGAGCAGCATGGTACAGACCAAGGAGAACAGAGCAGAATACTGAGGGTGTGGTCAAGCTAGGGTAAGGTAAGTGGTTAGTGAAGTCTCCCAACCAACGAAACCAGATAAACCAAAGGCATTTGACCAACCAAAGAGAAAACTCAAGACAGTGCTAAGAGTGGGAGGTAGTGAACAGCATATTAGGGGAAGAGGCAGAGCCCTGAGTGGCACTCAGAAGAGAGGCGTCAATAATCTTCACGTTGAGGCTGCTGATGGAGCCATGAGCGTGAGCAAACAGAGCATAGACCTGCAGAGACAAAAATTCTGGAAGCTCGGAGATCTGTTTTGTATTGTCATTTTCCTATTATTTACATCCTTAAGTCTAAAATATTTCCCTAGGAGTGTGATAGCTGGAATGCTTCCTCAAGTTGACTATAAACACTATGAAGTGTAGGTTTTACTGAGAAAAAAGTACCAAACGATATCAATATTTTCCCCACAGCTCCAGAAAAAATGTGTCCACAAGCACAATTCTATCCTTGAATTGGCAACACAAGTGAAATGGATCATTTTCTGTCAGGGAATGTATTACTGAGTTCTCCGATTTATTTTTTTGGAACTTCAGTATTCTGGGTTCTGACATATGGCTTTGCTTTGGAAGTTAAGTAGAAGGCAAGGACCCTCACACAGCTATTGTGCACACTCAGTTGCAGTAGCTCCCATTCATTGAGATTTTAGCTCTGCAGGCAGCCAGCCTCCCACTGGGGCAGATGGTAGGGACAGGGGACTGACTTGGAAATAGGTGGTAGGAATGGAGGCCATTAAGGAAAGTCTGTGGATGATTAGAGGGAGGTTGAATGCCTTTCTTTCTGGATGGTTTTGAATTGAGTTGTGTCCCCGCTCCACCTACCCCCCCAATTTTTATGTCAAAATCCTAACCCGCAGTACCTCAGAGTGTAACCTGATTTAGAAATAGGGTCATTGCAGATATAATTAGTTAAGATGAGATCATAATGGCATAGGGTGGGCCCTAATCCAACCTGACTGGTGTCCTTATAAAAATGGAAAGTATGGCACAGACACACACAGGCGGAACACCAGGTGAAGATGAAGGCAGAGGTTGGGGTGATGCTTCTACAAGCCAAGCAATGCCAGAGATTGCCAGGAAACTACCAGAAGCTGGGGGAGAGGCATGGTAGAGATTTTTCCTCACAGCCCTCAGAAGAAACCAATCTGCTGACACCTTGATCTTGGACTTCTAGCCTCCAGAACTGTGAGACTGACTATACATTTCTGTTGTTTAAGCCATTTAGTTTGTGGTACTAGAAAACAAATATGTGTATTGTTTGTGTTTCTTATCTGTCTCCTCCAATTCACTCTGCATTCATTGAGGTCAGGGACCATGTCCTGGTCATTTCCAAATCCTCGTCACATAGAACAGTGTCTAGCACACTTAGAGAGCCCTCAAAATGTTTATTGAATAAATAAGTAAATATATTGGTTTCTACCAATAACATTTGGATATCTCTCGATTAGCAAAGCGTATATTCTATTCTCCCAATTCTCAAACTTAGTTCAATTTAGTAATTTGGACCCTGGATTAGGTTCAGGGTGGCCTTCCTTGATTACCCCTTCTTCTCCCCAGATCCTACCACTGCCCTTCATTCAGCTATTTCTGTATTTAAAAGTTAAACATAACAATTTTCATAGTATCTACAGATAAGTGAAATTTTTATACCACTGTTCTAGGAAAGCCTTCATTTACGATAAAATTTGTATAGGTTGTATCAAACGTTGGGTTAGGATTTTCTTGAGGGTAAAAAAGCAATTTTTTTTATTGATGGACAAATAAAATCAAGGATTGATTTTACTATAAAGATGTCTACTCATTATAGAGATGTGTCTTGAGTAAATAAAGAACATTAAGTGGACAATTTACTTAGAGCAAAGTGATAGCTTATCCAAAACATTACCATAGATGCAGATCCTATCATCTAGACTGTGGAAACTAGCTATACAAGATTATAGTGATGTCTGAGTGAACTGAGATATTTTTGAACTATAAGTGAAAATGTAGGTCCTTAAAAGTAAACTGGAAAACTTTTCCCCCAGATGCAAGCAATGAAAATATGCCAACTGGCCATATGTGGAAATCTCGGCATCTATTTACTTGAGTTTTAGCCTTTGTACCAAGTAGTTGAGAAGCAGAGGGGAAGGAGCCTTACTGGAGGCTCCAAAGGGGACAAGATGACATAGGGGACACAGGGAAGAGGGGAAGAATTCTGGGTCAGAGGTGGACGGGATATCTTTCTGTAAGAGTCCTCTGAACCCCTGGCTTAGGAGTCTCTTGTGAAAGCTTGGAGATCAACTGAAATATCCTTACACCATGATAACTTGGAAACGTTTTCAACTTCGTATCTTTTGTGTGTTTCAGTTCCTGGGGTTCTTTGTGTTTGTCTGGTTATGTTTCTTCTAAAAGAGGGAAACAAAGATAAACACTTCCATTAAATTCCTGGTCCAGTTAAATATATGATGGACAGCATGATTTTACATAAACTTCCCTCTGAAAACTCATTTGCTTGAATTATGGTTGTTTTAAGTGGAGTTATATGTTTTGCTTGAACGTTTAGACTTGTCAAAATGGCTGCACAAAAGCTTTTATGCTGAATTACATGTCTCAAGTTGCAGTTCAGTAAAAAGGATTTTCAGAGAAAAGGGAAGGTCGTACCCTATGTGGTCAGAGGTGACTCTACGCTGGCTTTTCTCTCCGTGTTTACTGTGTAAGATTGCTCTAACAGTGTGAATTAGAGGCACTAGACTCAAATCTGTTTTAAGAACATTCCAGATTTACTGTACTAAAAATGGTGAGATAAAATTTTCTGTAAGCTTTCCCACTTGCTACATGGCATTTAAGAGAAATTCACTCAGTTGAAGACAGTATCTTGTGAAACCTAAAACCAAACGAAAAGACTTGGAAGGAAGCATCTTCTGACTGGGATAGTCAAATGTCTGTGGTGTCTATTCGATGGTGCAGCAAGCGAAAGAGAACTCCTTGGTTTTCCTTGTCCCTAATCTAACCTCGGTTTCTAGGAATTAAAAACAGAAGGGCAGTTTGCAGCTCAGAGAATTCTCCTTAACAACTTCAGCTGGACGGAGCCCAGAATCTGGCTCTGGTATATAAAATTACACTTTTAACTGTATGTGAGGATATTAACACTCGCTTTTGCCAGTTTCAAACAGACTTATATATGTGGTATACACATAGATATTGAATTTTCTAAGACATTTACTGTTAGAAATGCCTTTTAAACCCCTGGACTAAAGGTGCGTTAGTGTGGAATACCATGATTCCACATATTTGACTCCATTTTACTATGCCCCATTTATTTATAAATTTCTGTATTCATTCACTCACTCATTAATTACTTAATTTATTTATTACCTAAATGTAACAGACTTACTGAGAAGTATACAAATCTTACATGAGTAGCTCAAAAATCTTTTATAAAGGGGACACATCTGTAAACCACCACCTAAATCAAGATATCAAACACCAGCACCCTGGGGCCGGCCTGGTGGCGTAGTGGTTAAGTTCACACGCTCCGCTTCGGCGGCCCAGGGTTCACAGGTTCGGATCCCAGGTGCAGACCTACGCACCACTTATCAAGCCATGCTGTGGTGTTGTCCCACATATAAAGTAGAGGAAGATGAGCACGGATGTTAGCCCAGGGCTAATCTTCCTCAGCAAAAAGAGGAAGATTGGCAACAGATGTTAGCTCAGGGCTAATCTTCCTCACACACACAAAAAACCCCACCAGCACCCCAGAAGCCACCTTGAGTCCCCTCCATGGACTTACCTCCTCAAAGGTAACAACTCTTAAGACCTCTGTCACTGTTGACTAGTGCTGCTGGTTCTTGATTTCCATAGAAATGGAATCATGCAACTCGTACTGCTTTTTTTCTCTAGCTTCTTTTGCTCAGTATTGTGTCTGGGAGGTTCATCCATGTGATTGCATGTGGCAATAATTTGTTCTATTTCATTGCTTTGTAGAAATCCATTTTGTGTATTTTAAAATTTACTTTCCATCCTATGGCTGACGCATTTTGGGGTTATTTACAGTTTTAAGCTATTAAGAATAATGCATCTGGGGCTGGCCCAGTGGTATAGCAGTTAAGTTCACACACTCTGCTTTGGCAGCCTGGGGTTCGTGGGTTCGGATCCCGTGCCTGAACATATGCACCGGTCATCAAGCCATGCTGAGGCGGCATCTCATATAAAGTAGAGGAAGATGGGCACAGATGTTAGCCCAGGGCCAACCTTCCTTAGCAAAAAGAGGAGGATTGGCAACAGGTGTTAGCTCAGGGCCAATCTTCATTAAAAAAAAAAAAGAAGAATGTATCTATAGACATGCTTGTGTGTGTGTTTGGTGCACATGTGTGTGCATGTCTGCTTAGGATTAGAATGGCTGCATATAGGATACACATTTGTTCAGCTTAGAAGATACTGCCAGACAGTTTTCCAGAGTGGTTTTAAAATTTTACATTCCCACCAACAGTGTTTAAGAGTTCCAGTTATTCTGTATCCTCACCAGTGCTTTATAGAGTCAGTGTTTTTTCTGATTTATTTTATGACTTTTATTTAGCTATTCTGGGGGATATGTAGTAATACTCCATTGTGGTTTGTATTTGTATTTCTCTGGTCACTAATAATGTTAAAATTTTTTATTTGCTTGTTGGCCATTTGGGTAGGCTCTTTTATGATGTGCCTGTTAATGTCTTTTGCCATTTTTCAAAATTGGTGGTCTCTGTTTTACTTTCTGATTTGTAGGATGCTTTTTAAAAAAACATGAATTCTTTGTTAGATATATATTACAAGTATATCTTTTATGATAGCTTATCTTCACTCTTTATGATGTCTTTTTTTTTTCTTTTTTTTTTTGGTGAGGAGGATTGTCCATGAGCTAACCTGTACCAATCTTCCTCTATTTTTTGTACGTGGGACGCCACCACAGCATGGCTCAATGAGCAGTGTGTAGGTCCACGCCTGGGATCCAAACCTGTGAACCCCAGGCCTCCGAAGCAGAGTGTGTGAGCTTAACCACTACGCCACCGGGCTGGCCCCTTTTCTTCCTTTTCTAAAGCTTCAGTTCATGGTTGTGTATCCTAGTTGTTAGTTTAAGTTCTCTATGTGAGCTGCCACCACAGTATGACAACTGACAGATGCGTGATGTGGTTCCACGACTGGGAAACAAACCCAGGCCGCGGTGGCGAGAGTGCCAAATCTTAACCACCAGATCACCAGGGCTGGCTCTGTGATATCTTTTGATCAATTTATGTTCTTACTTTCAATGAAGCCCAATTTATTAATGTGTTCCATTACTGTACGTGCTTTCTTTTGTCCTTTTAAGAAATATTTACATAATCCAAGATGGTGAAGATGTTCTCCTATGCTATATTCTGGAATCTTTGTCATTTTACCATTCACGTTTATGATCCATCTGGTAGTGATTTTTGTGTGTGGTGTGAGGTAGGAGTTGAGGATCATTGTTTTCTTATATGGGTTTATTGCTAGCTATGTGCCCTCTTTTTAGCAGAGAGCTGCTTTAGTTTGTCTAGGAGCAAAAACCTTCCTTTGGACTCACACCCTTAAACAAAATATGACAGAGAAACTCTACTTTGAAACTGAAGAGAGGAAGTGTCCTTGCGCCTTGAGGGGGAAGTGTGGGGTTCTTTTGGTTGTTGGTTTGAGGTAGGTGAGATGCAGCATGAAGATAGTGCCAACAGCATTTTTCAACCGCTCAATAACCACATGTGACTAGTGGCTGCTGTGGATCTATAACATGTCCATCATCATGGAAAGTTCTTTTGGGCAGCTCTGTTCTATTTCTACTTGCTCTTTCACTCAACAGTATGTCTTGCAAACCAAGAGAAGCAAAATTTGTCAAGCGTTGAAGCTGGACAATGGGCACATGGCCATTTGTTATACTATTTTCCCTGCCTCTGATTGTTTAATATTTCTATAATAGAAATTTAAGAAAATAATACATTTTGGACAACTTTCCAAGTCAGTCCATATAGACCTAACTCATGCTTTTTAACAGCTGCATAGTATTCCATTGTATCCATGAGCTATAGCTGCACCAGAGATAGCGAGGTAGCCAAAGATCAAACAAAAACTCCACACTTCCCTTTCTATGGTGTGGAATTGTTGCTAGGAGGCAGCTGCCCAACCATGGACTACATTTCCCAGCTCACCTTGCTTCCAGGTATGGTCATGTGACCATGAGTAGAAGTGACATGTGTCACGGCCAGGCCTAGGATTTTATAAAGTGCGTGTGCCTTCTCCACTGTTTCTTTCCCCTTCTGCCGCTGTCTGCAGAAGACTCTGAGACCCTAGCTTGGCTGAGCCACAATACAGAAGGATCTGGATCCCTGAATCATCGCGTGGAGGAAAGCCACTCACTAGCCAGAAATATCTGCATTGGACTCTTAAACAAACAAGAATTAAATTTCTTTTTATTAAGCCACTGACAGTTTGGGGTTTATTTGTTACAGTAGCTAGAGTTATTCTCACCAACACAACAATTGACCCAACCAGTCCCTGAGTGTAAACAAACATTTAGTTTATACCAGGTTGTTACCAGGATAGTACTAACATGCACACCCTTGAGTGTATAGTGAGATATCTCTCTATGTTGTATGACTATTTCTTTGAAGTAAATTCCTGGATGAAGAATTGCTGTGTCAAGTGTATGTGCATTTTTATAACATTTTACTAAGGGTAATATATATATAGAAAAGTGCAACTGTAAGTGTACAGTTCAATGAACTCTCACAAAGTTAATACACCTGTGTTTATGGATTTTTAATCCTGATGGTACCAAATTTTCTCAAAGGTTAAGCCTTTTGAATTTCCGTTTATAAATTCCTTGTACATCCCTCTACCATACTTTTCTCACACTCTCTATGTGGGGCACATATACTTTATTTATCCACCTAACTTCCCCACACTGTGCCAGGCTTGGGCGGGGTCGCAGAACCATGGAGATTAGCTCTTTCTCACCAACCAAAGGCTTTCTGGGCTCAGTTTTATTAAAAATTTTTATTAAAGACTTTTATTATTTAAAAAATGATAGATTTTTTAAATCAAGGATGACCTTTTTGGAAATATATTGACGTAATTTTCTCTTTTCCACTTATAGGGATGTGACGCCCCCCCTCCTCAAACCCATTCTGCCAAAGGATTTCATCTCATTCAGGAAAATTTCAGATGTCTTAGCTGCAGACACACAATGACAGCCAAACGGTAATGTTCAGATTTTCCTTATCAAATTGGGTTTTTGAGTTCCCAAGAAGACAATAGTCTTGAAAGCAAAGCCTTACAAGATGCATAAGTTTGGGGGGTCTAAAGTACAGAATGGTAACTATAGTTCACAATACTATATTATATTCTTAAAAGTTGCTGAGAGTAGATCTTAAATGTTCTCACCACAAAAAAATGGTAATTATGTGAGGTGATGAAGGTCTTAGCTAATGCTATGGTGGTAATCATTGTGCAATATATAACTGTATCTAATCAACACATTGTATGCCTTACACTTGCACAATGTTATATCTCAATAAATTTTATTTTTCAATAGCCAGGCTTGGAGGACTGGAAGATAGAGATTTCATTAAGCTGTGGTGTAGAGAGGACTCAGGATATGATGTAAGGGATATACCTGTTATACAGGCAGAAAGAAAACTGTGGGAAGCTAAAAGAGAGATAAGATGAAGAAGACTCACCAGGATTCCTGCTTCTCTGCCATCTCACCTCAAGGCTAAATGTAAGTGGAGATGGGTCACCTCAGAGACTTCCAGATAGGAGTGGGTGAATTTAGGGGCATCAAGGCTAAGGGGTGACTTCTCCCAACAAAAGCTTTCTTTCTGCTGTTGCCACATCCAGCATGGTGTGGGGGCCAAGGATTAGAACCAGCAGACGGGGAGAGCTAGTAGGTGACCCAAGAAAACTCTTCTGGTTTCTGTAGCCTGGACATGGATACCAGGAGCTACTACACGGACCCCTGGGAGATGCCGAGCTTCTGAGAGGATTGATGGATAAGCAAGAACCAAGGTAGGACCATGCTCCATCAGTAGACAAAGCACCCCACCTGGAGTCCACACTTCACAGCTGCAAGATCCCATAAGCTGCACCTACACCAACACCCAGATGCCGTCTTGGGAGGAACAAGAGCAGGGTGAGAAATTTTGAAAGATTAAGTCTTCACACAATATAAACTGGGTTTTCCAAGTAAGACTAAACCGAAAAACTGAGACACTGAGAACACTAAGAGCTGACAATGTTTTCCTCCTCTATCCAACAGGAGCTTATATGGAAGATGAGAATTCTTAATTAAACATAAAAAATGTATTTTTTTCACATTGAGTTGTAGTTTGATTAAATTTCATCCCAATACCCACCACACTACCATTTATGAAGTTCTTATTACACATACCAGGTGGTTTACAAAGTTACCTCTTTTGATTCAAGATTCACAACATCCCTGTGGGATAGGAACCTTGTTATCTGTATTTCATAGCTGAGGAAACTGAAGATCAGAGAGGTTATGTGACTTGCCTGAGGTCACATAGCAAGTCCAAGGCACAAAGGAAAGAGCCTGGAGTGGGAACCAGGAGACCTGGAAGTTATCCTTTGTTCTGCCACTAACTAGCTCTCAGCAAGTGACCAGCTGTCAGCCTCTGAACAAAAGAATCTCCTCTCCAGAAAACGTCCTCCCACCACATTGGACATATGGATTCTCTTGGACCAACTTACGCCATGCCGCTGATTCCGGTGGGGTTGATGCGAATATTCCGCAGCTACATATACTACAACCCCCTGTGTAGAAAGAAAAGAAAAATACCGTGAAGCAGCAAAAGCTTTTTGGGCTCAACCTTAAAAATTACTCCTGGCATGGCCTCAGGTTTGATGAGCTTACATGAGAGACCCAATTGAGTGAGAAACATACATTATTTCACATAATCTTCACAGCCACCATTCCTGCTTTTCTGCACTTTATTTTGGTTTTTCATTTTGATTGTATTCATTTTCTTTTCAATTACAAAAATAGCTCCAGCCGGTTTTCAAAGACGTACAATAAAACACGCATTCTCAAAAGGAATGACATCTCCCCCAAAAGGGCAAAACTTGGTTCTTTTGGGAAAGATGAAAAAAATCTTACTCTTTTATGTATAATACACATATAGATATACATATAATACACAAATAGATGTACAGTCTATCTGTGGTATTAAAATTTCATGAAATGGTAGGGCAATTAGTTTTTTTAAATATCTAAAAGGCAGTGTAGTCCTCCAGCATTTAGCTCTTCTCCAACATCATCATCATCATCATCATCATTATCCCTCACCACCGTCATCATCACTATCATCACCACCACCATCATCATCACCACCATCATCACCTTCATCACCACCACCATCATCATCTTCATCAGCACCACTGCCACCACCACCACTACCATCATCATCCTCTTCATCATCACCACCACCACCACCATCATCATCATCACCACCATCATCACCACCACCACCACCATCATCACCACCACCACCACCACCATTATCATCACCCTCACCTTCAACATCATCAAAGTCATCATCACTACTCTTTGCTGGTTGACTTCAGGGCATAATGAGGGGTGCTAATGGCTAATACCAGTGCTGACACCCCAAAGCAACAACGCTGCATTCCTGCATTTGGAGTCCATGACTTATCTGCTCCTTCTGATGAAGCCTTCCAGTCAACCAGTTCCACAGACCCAAACTCCCAACACTCCAACTCACCATCACTAACTGAAATTCTCTTGCTCATGAATTATCTTAGAGGCAACCGAGTATCGTATTTAAGCATACCAAATCTGGCATCAAAATATGTGGGTTTAAAAATCTGGCTTCACCAATTACAGACAATGTGGCCTCAGGGAAGTTATTTAATATCATCATACCTAAGTTTCTTCCTTCATAAAATAGGAGAAACTCTACAACAGCAGAGGAAACCCACACTTGTCACTTAGAAAAGATCCCTCATTCTTAGATTTGAACCCATGACCCAAACTCACAAGACATGTCAAGGAAACCACAACATAGAAGATAAACAATACCAAGATAAACTGACGCCTAAAGAAGAAGCAATAAGAGGACAGACAGAAAGTCTCCATCTCATTGTTCTGATCTTAGCACAAATATCACCCCCTCAGAAATGTCTTTCCTGACTTCCGCCTTCAATACAACCCCCAGTCACACTCTATAACAACTTCTTTCATAGCACTTATTATTACCTGAAATGCTTTTGTTTATTATTTGTGGTAGCATAGTGTAGTGATAAAGCATACAGACTCTGGACCAGACTGCCTGGTTTTAAATCCTGGCTCCACCCCTTACCAGCTAAGTGGTCTTGGGCAGGATATTTAATCTCTTTTGCCTCAGTTTTCTCCTTTGTAAAATGGAGCTATTGCTGACCCAATATCAGAGAAATTCTGTGGAGGTTGAATGCATTCTATATTTGAGGAACTTAGAACGATGGTAAGTGGGTGGTTGCTGTTACTGTTAGTAGATTCTTTTCTGCCCACCCCCTCTCACTAGGATGTTAGCCCCACGAGAGTAGGAACCTCGCCTGTTTATTCACTTCTCTATCCTCACTGCCTAGAACAGCTCCTGATACATAGTAGGTACTCAGGAAATACATGTCAAGTGAATGGCTATAAAGGAATTCTGCTCTGACGGATGGAATTCCCTGAGCTAGAGTGATTTTTGTCGAAGGTCCCCCAATAAAGGTGTTTGCAGTGTCCAACCTACATTTATGATCTCTTGGCTGGACGGTCCATGGCCCTCCCTTTTTCCTACAGCCTGTTTCCAGCCCAGGCTTCCCCGAGTACCCCATTCAGCCTCACACTCACCCCAGAAGAGGAGCAAGCTGAAGGTCCACATCGTGCTGCGTTTCTGTCACTCAAAGAGGGGAAACTTTTCTCTGTTCTCTGGGTTTTCAATTACAGAAAGTGTGGGAAGAGGGCAGGGGTGGAGCTGGAATTGCTCAACACTGTGAGAATATCATGACCCTTTTTGCTGAGTTGCTCCCACTAAATGAGGACAGGGTGGCAAACCCCTTATTTTCTCCTCTCATCGCTGTAATGAAAAATTGGTCTGGCTGCTGTGTCACAATGTTCTCTCTCTCCATCTCTCTCCCCTTCCCTCCTGCTCTCTTTTTTCTTTCCCCACCAACATCTACCTCCCATCTCTCATCACCTTCTTCCATTGCACCCAATGATAAATGGGCTTCCACCACTTGACCCCGATGAGGCAAGCCCCAACTCAAGGGTCTCTTCCCAGCCTGCTCCATAAAAATAAGCACCATAGCCATCATGTACCAGGCACTGTGTAGGCACATTGCCAACAAAATTTAATTTCATCATCATGTCAACATCGTAAAGTAGGGATTCCCACCCCCACCTATTTTACCAAAAAATACAAACGGAAACTGAGGCTTGGAGAAGAGATGTGACTTGTCCAAGATTACTTGGACCTGAAACTTGAATCCAGGACCCTCTGAATCCAAGGTCTAGAGTTTAATCATTTCATCTGCCTTCAGCTCTCCACTATATCTGATCATATCCATCATCACCACAATGCACAACAATACTCCCACCCCATTCCCAGCCCCCCAACCCAACCCAACACACACATGCAAAATCTCATACATATGGAGGTCTAGTAATGCCTTAGTTGGGGTCCCCCAGAAGCAGATGCTGAGACAAGAATTCTGGTAAGAGTAGTTCATCAAGGAGGTACCCAAAAACTCCAGCTAGCTAGGGGGGGAAGTGAGGTAGGGAAGGGAAAGAGCCCACAGCAGGTGTGTTATCAAGCAGGTTACACAGTGAGAAACTGGATCTTAATCTCCCTGGCACCTCTGGAAGGCAGCATAGAGTGCACTCTTCAGAGTTATCCCAACTGAGGGGCGAGGGAACTGGGGTGTTTATCCACCAGCTCCTGTCACTCACAGATTGAGGCTCCAGAGTGTAACGCTCTTGATAACAAAATGCAGTGGCTGGCAGATGTCAGTCTAGTGTGTCCTGAGGGGTTGAGGGTCACGGGGGTGGGCAGGCACCAAGAGTATCTGCTACAAGCTAAAAAACGAGATGGAAAGACCAGCCCCAAGTTCTTGGGAAGAAAAGCCCCACTTGTCTTTGCATTCTCCCTTTTGATCTGTGCAAGGCAAGATACCCATCCTGGAGTTATGATCACTGAAGCAGATTCATCAAGGGACCCTGCCCCAGTGAGGCTGCAGTTAAGAGCCAGCATGAAAATACAGCAAATTCCACCAAGAAGGAGGATAAACAGAGCTGTGCTGTGTTTGAGAAGCACTGGAGGGTAAAAGCAGACTCTGGAACCAGCTTGCTGAGGGGTTCAAATCCCATTTCCACTGCTTGCCAGTCATGTGTTGTCCCGGGCAACTTCTCAATCTCTCTATGCCCCAATATTCCCATCCATAAGATGGGCCCAGTAATGGTAGGATCTACTTCGTGTGGCTGACATGAACATCCGAGGAGCGGTCATATGTGACGTGCCTGGAACAGAGCCTGGCACACAGGAAATCTCCAAGTGTTGGCTATCACAGTGATAGGGTCTGAGGTCAGACAGACCTGGGATCAAATGCTGACTCTGCAAGATATTCCCAAAGTGACCTTGGGAGATGACTTTCCTCTCTGGGCCTCAGTTTCTTCATCTGGAGAATAGGAATAACAATAGGTCCTGTCCCAAAGGATCGCTGTGGAAGGGATGCAGTAATGTCTGGTAACATTGCTACCCGGGAGGGGATGCTGGGACTTGCACTTTCTTCTATAATCCTTGTGCAATGCATCCAGGAGTGTGGACCCGAGAGGCAGAAAGACCAACGGGGTAGCTTTAACAGATGTCCACAGATTCTTTGATACTCCTGCGTTCAAGAGGGGGAGCCTAATTCCTCTCTGCTTGAGTGTGAGCTGGATTTAGTGACTTGCTTCTAATGAACAGGAAAAGGAGGGTGTGACATTGTGTGACATCTGAGACACCTGAGGTTGTAAGAGTCATTGTGGCTTCCTCCGTGCTCTCTCTTTGCAGGATCACTCACTGAGGGGAGCCCGTCTCCACGCTGTTGTGACACTCAAGCAGCGCAGTGGCGAGGCCCCTGTGAGGAGGAGCTGAGAGCTCCAGCCCTCTGCTCGACCGCCACCTCGTTAGAGACCTCAAGCTAGAACCACCGAGCTAAGCCACCTCCAGATGCCTGACCCCGATACAGCATAAGAAAATAAAAATATGCTGTTTAAAGTTGTTAAGTTTTGGAGTAATTTGTTACACAGCAAGAAGTAACTAACACACTGAGAAGCAACGTTTCCCCATCAGTAAAATGACGATAATAACTTCATAAGGTTTGAGGTTTCATGTGAGAAAATCAAAAAATCCTGCATGACAGGTTAAATGCTCAAGAGTATTAGTTACTGTTGTCAATATCATTATCCCACTATGCCAAATGGCTACAGCTACTCATAGGAGGCATGGTACCAGCCACAATTGAATTGAAGAGGTCGCCAAAGATCATTTCATCCAGTATCTTCTGAAGTGGGTGAAAGGGTTGAGGCTTTATCCTCAGGACAATTTAAGGAGGTTCAGGAAGGGAGTAATGGGCAGGTTGGTGTTTTACAACACTTGTGCTGTGTAGAGTGGGTGTTGCACAGGATGTGGTCATGGGTGGGGAGACAGGGAGAAAGTGAGGCTGATCTAAGAGAGAGAAAAGAGTGGTGGTGGTCTGGTCTAGGACAGGGGCTGTGGAGATGGAGAGGAATTTGGGAAGTAGGAAGAGAATTGGGGTAACATCAGGATGTGGGTGGGAAGTCTGAGAAAGAAGGAAGAGTTGACTTTTGGAGGTTGCATTAAGGAATTGGAAGGTTTTCTGATCAAGCCCAGATTCCTCCTGGGGATGGGAATGGGATGAGGTGATGAATGAGTCTTCTGCTGCTGCCATAATGAATCACCACAAACTTAGAGGCTTGACACAACACAAATTTATTATGTCACAGGGCTGGAAGTCAGAGTCCCACATGAGTCTTATGAGGCCGAAATCAAGATGGCAGCTGGTCTGTGCTCCTTCTGGAAGCTCCAGAGGAGAATCCGTTCCTTGCCTTTTCCAGCTTCTGGAGGCCACCTGCATTCTTTGGCTCAAGACCCCTTCCTCCAGCTTCAAAGCCAGCAGTGTAGCCTCCTCAAATCTCTCGCTTCAAATCTCTCTCTCTCTCCTTCTACCTTTTCCTCTTTCTCTCTCTCACCCTCTCGATAGATAGATAGATAGATAGATAGATAGATAGATAGATACACACATACATACATACGTACATACATACGTACATACATACATACATAAATACATAGAAACATAGATACATATATAGATACACAGACACATAGATCCCAATCTCTCTCTCTCTTCCCCTCCATCTCCTTCTCTTATTCTCTCTCTCTGACCCTTGTGCCTCCCTCTTAAAAGGACCCTTGTGATTACATTGGACCCGCCTGGATAATCCAGAAAAATCTCCCCATCTCAAGATCCTTCACTTAATCACATCTGCAAAGTCCCTTTTTCTGTGTAAGGTCATATATTCACAGATTCTAGGGATTAGGATGTGGGCAACTTGGGGTGGGGAGCCACATTATTCTACCTACCACAGATGGGGTCTGGGGTCTTAGTGAGTGAGTGAGCACACAAGATGCCATTCACCTTTCAAACCCAAAAGAGGTGACCAAGGCTATAAAATCTGGACCACAGAGGTCCTGCAAGGATGAGGGAAGTCGTAAGGGGAGAAAAAGGGGAAAGATGGGATGGAGGAAATGAACGATTCTGGTCAAGCGATTGCAGAAACCTAACCCCTTGTGACTTTCCCAGCAAAGGGGAAATCTAAGGACACTCAAGACGGAAGAGGTCAGCCTGGAGGAGCCCCAGAGATGTCACTCATCCTCACACTGTGTGTGGGGGGCTCCAGGGAAGCCCTGCCCACCTTGACTATGCTCCTTCTGTGTTCTAAACCCTCCCATGGCTCCCTCTTACCTTCAGGATGAAGTCCAGGCTCATTAATATGGCACTTGAGACCCTCCCTCATCTTACACTGGTCTCCCCCTCTAGCCTCCCCACTCCCCCAAAACCCCAGTCATCCTAAACTAATTGAAGCCCCCTGTAGCAGACACTGTTGATGCCTCCCTGTCCAGCCACCCTTGAGCAGCTGGTGCACCCATCCCCCAGCTTCCGGGGGTGTCGCCTGCTCACAGCTCACAGCTTCCCCTTCCCCAGAGGACTGCTTTCCAGTCCAACAGCTGCACAAACCCTCTGACCCAGCCCACAGCCAATAACTGGTGGTCACAGAAGTACAAAAAGCCAGCCCTCGCCCCAAGGTGAGATCAATTCGGTGGTGTTGTTCAGGCTCCAGGGCTCCCCATGGGATTAGGCTGAGGCTAGATTCCAACTGAGACCACCTCCTTGCTCAGCTCCTCCCTCTGTCCTACCCTGCTCCCCTCACTCCTCCTCTGCTAAATGTCCTCCCTCAATAAACCCAGTGCACAAGAATCCTCATGGCAGGGTCCAAGTTCCCAGACCCCAACCAATGGCCAATTATGTTAATATTTTTCTGTACAGGTGATATTCAAAGTACAGGATTCCTGGTCTGGGCAGGGCACTGACCATACAGAATGGACACTGGCTATGAGCCTCAGACAAGATCCTAGGGGCCACCCCTGGTGCCAGCCACTAACTCATTAGTAGCTGGATTGTGGGATATCTTATGGTAAAGGCTAGATATGCAGCTGGACTGAAGTCGTGATTTACCAACTAGAATGGAAATATATCCATACACTTTTTTAAGTTTAAGATGTACAACAGGTTGATTTGATATATTTACATATTGTAACATGATTACCACTGCAGCATCAGTTAACATCTCCATCATGTCACATGATTATCAATCCTTTTTTGTGGTGAGAACATTTAAAATCTAGTCTCTTTGCAACATTAAAGTAAGCAATACGGTATTGCTGACTATAATCACTATGCTGTGCTTGAGATCCCAAGAACTTATTCATCTTATAACTGCAAGTTTGTACCCTTTGGACAACATCTCCCCATTGCACCAACACCCCAGCACCTGGAAACCACCATTCTACTCTCTGTTTTTACAAGTTCAGCTTTTCTTAGATTCCACCTATAAGTGAGGTCATACAGTACTTGTCTTTCTCTGTCTGACTTATCTCACTTAACATAATGCCCTCAAGGTCCATCCATGTTGTCACAAATGGCAGGATTTCCTTCTTTCTCATGGCTGAATAATATTCCATCATATATATGTCACATCTGCCTTATCCATTCTTCTGTTGACAGACAGGTTGTCCCCACATCTTGGCTATTGTGAATAATGATGCAATAAACATGGGGGTGCAGATATCTTTTCAATATCCTGTTCTCATTTCCTTTGCATATGTACCCAGAAGTGGGATTACTGGATCATATGGTATTTATCCAAGAGAAATAAAAACATACCTCCACAGAATGACTCACACACAAATGTTCACAGCACCTTTATTCACAATTACTGAACACTGGAAAGAACCCAAACGTCCATTGATAGGTGACATATCTACACTATGAAGCGCTGACTTGCTCAATGATGTGGATGAGTCTCTAAGACATTATGCTGAGGAAAAGAAATCTGACATAAAAGACACAAAAGAGTAAATGCTGGAATATTTCTGTACTAGTCAGGGTTCTCCAGAGAAACAAAACCAATAGAAGAGAGAGAGAGAGATCTTAAGGAATTGGCTCATGCAGTTGTGGGGGTTGGCAAGTCCAAAATCTGTAGGACAAGCCAGCAGGCTGGAGACTCAGGTGAGAGTTGATGCTCTAGTCTTGAGTCTGAAGGCCGGACACTCAGGCAGAATTTCTATATTTCTACATTACTGTCTGGAAGAAGAATTCCTTCCACTCTGGGAAACCTCAATCTTTGCTCTTAAGGCCTTCAACTGACTGGATGAGGCCCACCCACATTATGGAGGGCCATCTGGTTTTCTCAAAATCTACTGATTTAAGTGTTAATCACATCTGAAAGATACCTTCACGGCAACACCGAGACTGGTGTTTGACCAAACAACTAGTCCCCACAGTCTAGCCAAACTGACACATAAAGTTAGCCATCACACAGTCCAACAATAGGAAATTCTAGAGGATGCAAACCATATATAGGGGAGAGAGGAGGAACAAATCAATGGTGGCCTAGGGTGAAGCAGAGGGAGGGATGGATCAGAAAAAGCCTCGAGGAAAGTGAGGGAGATGATGGAAATGTTCTTTATCTTGATTGTGACGGAGGTGGTCAAAACACAGCAAATTTTACATTGTGAAAGGAAGCTGTGTGTTGTATGTGAATCATTCCTCCAAAAGTTGATAAGATTGGCTCCAAAATAAAGAGTGCCCACCATTCTGCCAAGTTATTTTATTGCCCATTCTACATAAAGGGACAAAATTATTTTATGCTATACAAAGGGACCAAAAGACATGAGTTTTGAGTTTCTCCAGAGAAGCGCGGTCTCTTAAATTTGTTTTCATATGGGGCTTGATCTCATTTCACAAAGATAAATACATTTGACCTTAGAAAGCTAAGATACAACCTCTAGCTATACTTCCTTAAAAATTAAGATAAAACAATAAAAATGTGTACAGTTTCTATTTCCTAATTGCACACTGACTGATAAGAAATATTTCTTGGAAACCCCTTCCTTAGCAATAATTAGAGCTCGGCCACACTCTTTTCAATCTACATTGTGTGCTGTTCTGTGAATGTGTCACAATTTGCTTTCCCACCCCCTTGGAGCAGATTCCTGGTGTTTGCAAGCCCTGCTGGACACACACGCTCCCTCTGCAGATTACTGCAGAAACTCAGTTCCACGAATGCTCTTACTTATCATTCTATCTCAAAGGCAGAAGGAACAGCTAGAGGAACTGTCACCCTAGACCTTCAGACACTCCCAGAAGTAGAACCAGAGGAAGATGTGAAAGTGCAGAAGCTTGGAGAGGAAAATAATACATCATCACATTTGCTCCCCAAGCACAGGGCTCAGGGGCCAGAATTTCAGGGAAGTGGATCTGCAAGAATCTAGAGAAGAAAAAACATGAGCCTCCAGGCCTAACCCTCTGAGAAGGAAGAGGTTCTAGAAGGAGAGGGATGTCTGAAGGGTACAGCCCAAATTAGGGACAATAAATTCTGTGAGCTTAGAGGACTGGCTTTTCTGGCAGATAGCATGAGTTTCACAGTATTAGTTTGCTAGGGCTGCTGTAACAAAATATGAGAGTCTACGTGGTTTAAACAACAGACATTTATCGTCTCACCGTGCTGGAGTCTGGAATTCTGAGATAAGGTGTCAGTGGGGTTGGTTTCTCCTGAGGCCTCTCTTCTTGGCTTACAGACGGTCACCTTCTCCCTGTGTCCTCATATGGTCTCCCTTCTGTGCATGTCTGTGTCCTAATCTCCTCTTCTTATGAGGACACCACTCATATTGGATTAGGACCCACCCTAATGACCTCATTTTACCTTAATCACCACTTTAAATGCCTTGTCTCCAAATACAGTCACATTCTAAGGTCCCGGGAGGTTAGGGGGGCAACATACCAATTTGGGGAGACGCAATTCAGCCATAACATCTGCATTCCAGATCCAACCATGTAATATGTGACCTTAACAATTGACAGTCTCTTTGACCCTCAGTTTTCTCATCTACTAAAAAATATTTGTCTACTTCACATAGTTATCTTGAGGACTAAATGAAACAATGCACAGAAAGCATTTGGCAGAGTAGGATGTACACAGTAAATATGTATCAGCTGCTATCACTATTACTATACACTGCATACAAATATGTACATATATTATTTTTACAGGATATTACAATGAGGCTCCCTCTTAATTTGTCTGCAGCCCGCAAATGTGGGAGAACATAATAAGAGGAAACAAGAGAGCAATAATATTTCATCCAAGCAGAGCTTGCAAAGGAGGTGACTAATAACGAACCTTCTGATTCCTTCGCCGAAGGTTCAGCAACTGTTTCTGTAAAGGGCCAGGTAGTAAATATTTTCAACTTTGCAAGCCATAGAGTCACTGTTGCAACTCCAGTGTTATAATGTGAAAGCAGCCATAGATGTTGTGAATGGATGTGGCTGGGTGCCAATAAAACTTTATCTGTGGACAACAAAATTTGAATTTCATATACTTCTCATGTGTCATGGAATATTATTTTTCTTTTGACTTTCTTTCACCATTTAAAAATGTAAAAACCATTCACAGAAGCACTATTCCCAATAGCCAAAAGGTAAAAAGAGCCTAGATATCTATCAATGGATGAATGAATAATCAAAATGTGACATAGCTATATATTGGAATATTATGCAGCCATGGAAAGGAGTGAAGCAATCCACAAACAAAATAGAGGAAGATTGGCAACAGATGTTAGCTCAGGGTGAATCTTCCTCAGAAAATGAAAAAAAATATATATATTTGTTAAATGCCCAATAATCTAAAACATTCTAGTTATTAGAAAATTAGTTAAAAGTCACAGCTGTTACCAACAGGTATCTGATTATCTCCAGACTTCATGCTCCATATGCAGGGAGAATTGTAGTCCTGGATTTAGGAAGAGCCCTCAGGAGAGAGAGGCTTTCTGTTGTTTTGACTGCACTCCCTGCCCAGAGAATGAGATTTCCAATGGGACAGGTGAGTATATGCCTTACAGAGACTTTCTCTACCTCTCTGTTATGTCCATTATTCATCCGAGGAAATATTCTGGATGAGAACTGCAGAGTTGAAATGCTTCCTTAGTCAATTTAGTAATTGACTATTATAACAGGCCACTCTCCTTCTTGAATTAAGTTCATGTATCCTAAATAAAAATCAAATCAGCATTCCAAATCCAGCTATATTTTATAAGAAGGCCATATCATGACTAAGCTTGGGTCATGCCATGTAATTCAGTACTCTAGTCCCTGAAAAGGGAGAAATAATAACCTCGATAACTGCAGAAAAGGACATTTAATTAAATTCAACACCATTCGTGTATTAAAAAATAAACAGCAACAACAAAAACAACTCTTACAAAATCAGGAATAGAAGGGAACTCTGTCAATCTCATAAAGAGTATTTACAGAGTCAAACTTTATGGTGCAGTGTTGAAATCAAGGATAAGAGAAGAACGTTCATTATCATTGCTTCTACGAAACACACACTGGAGGCCCTGCTTAATGCAATATTGGGAGGAAATGATACAAAAGGAATGATTTATTGGAAAGGATGAAATAAAACTGACATTATCTTCAGCCGCTCCTCGGCTCAGCGGTTCGGGTTGTCTCTCTCCGATTTCGCGGCCACAGTTCGGCTCTTTCCGTCTCTCCCCGCCAGGTCCCGGGCTCCGCCCACAGCCTGGTCCCCGCCCACAGCCCCGCCTCTTTAACTGGTTTCCACCCACAGCCCCGCCCCTAGACCTGGTCCCTGTCCCTGGTGCTGACCCAGCCCGCGGACCGGTCTCACATTAACTCCAGAAACTAGACACCTCCCCCGAGTCTGGGGTGAGAGGCCCCGCCCCGCCCCGCCCCGCCCCCCCGCCGCCTCAACCCGGAGCCCCCAATCGTCTGTTCTCCCCGAACTTCCGTCCTCCCAGAACGCCCGCCCGAGACCGGAAGCGGAAGCGCGGGCGGCGCCGTGGATGGAGCGGGCGGTCTGCGCGGTGTGTCCAGTCTTCTCGGCGCGGACCGCATTCCCGTGGACCTTCGGCCGAAGGGGCGAGGCGCGGTAAGCGGCGGGCGGTCCCGGCTCCGGTCGCGGTCCAGGGAGGGGCCTGGGCCGCGGGCAGCCCCGTCACGGCCCGGCGTCCCTCCGTCCCCCCGGAGCCCCGTTTCCCCCGGGCTGTTCGCTCAGGGCGCCCGAGGCTGCTGTTCCTCCCGGCTCCGGGCGCCGCCGGCCCCTCCTCAGAGTCCCCGTCACCGTCCTCCGTGTGATTTTGTCCCCAGGGGGCTTATCCGCGTCTGGAGGCGGTGTTTGGGTTGTTACTAATGTGGGCGCTCCTGGCATCTAGAGGGGGAGGCAGGGATGCTGCTCAGCGTCCTCCAGGGCCCAGGACGGCCCGACAGAGAATCATCCGGCCCCAAATGTCAGTGGTGCCGAGGTTGGGAGACCTGCTCCAGGGCCTGAAAATCTCCCCAGCCCTGAATGAAGTGTGGGAATTGTTGACAAGTCAGCGAGTCACTTACAGGGGCCCTAAATGACAAGCTTGTTTAAAGGGTCCAGAGTCACCAAAAAGTCTCTGTCCAGCCAAGTGAGTTGAGCGACACAAGTGCACACAGCACGAAGCTGCTTCCTCCCATCTTGGGGAGCAGGTGACTGGATAGGAATCGGGAAAATCCACTCAGCCAACAGTTACAGTTAAATCAGTAAATTCAAAAAAGAAAAGTGAATGGGGTGGCCTTTCCATCCAACACCCTAGAAAAGGCCTCAAAAGCTTGTTTGCGGTTTTTTTCCCCCCTCAGACACGAAAAGCATCCGTGGAGCTCAAGTTTGAGGTGAAAGCAGGCTCAGAGTCCACCTGTCCTCGCTGATCCATGGATTTCTGTGTGACCAGGTGAGTACCCTGTGGACCTCGTACCAACAGGTTCCGGCAGCCTCCGCTGTGCAGAAGACCTGCTAGTGGGCTTTCCTGGGCTCAGGTTGTCACCACATGGCCACTGAGAGTGAGGGTATCTTGAGAAAAATTATTGATGTTTGATGGATTATATTCAAGGGAAAGACGGTAAGCTGTGTGTGGTAAATATTTCAGTAAGTACAGTTATATGCAAATAAGAACACATAAAACAAGTGTAAATAACTGCAAATGAGTATTATAGTAGAAAATATAGATTTACTTGCATTGCATAATACTCAAAAATCAGGATTTATATATAATATAAATACAGAAATGTTTTGCATGTGTATGTAGTATTAGAACACATCCCATTAAATATTAGCAGGGATACTCAGCAACATTCCTTAGACCCATTCAACTTGACTTCTAAAGTCCTATAAATCCTCTACAAAAATTTGAAATATAGGAGCATTCAGGGAAAAAGATGATTGGAACTTGTTTGTATTAATAACAAATTTAACATTGAATTTGCCAGTAGCCAGATTTATTTTGAGCATTTTTTCTTTATGACATTTCAAATCATTTGGAGGAGTACTAAGCAACACTGTAGATTGCAGGGCAGGGCACTAGTCTCTAACAGACTGTCCTCACCACCTTGCCTTCTAAAGGGAATTAACTTTGTTTCTTGAAACTTTTCTGAAATAACAGTCTGGTGATTCACGTTGCAGAGAATCTTGTTAAGTAATTTTGTATTTAGTTGTTGGCCTCTACTAATTGTGTGTGTATGTGTGTGTGCCTTTTTCATTCTAGCTTTCCTGTGATGTTCTTGAGGGAACGTGTGCTTGGCATGCAATAGATAGTCTTTGAGTTTATAATTTATGGTGACCCACCATCCTTGTTTATTCAGGGCAGAGGGGTTTTCCAGGACACAGGACGTTTAGTGTTCAAACCAGGGCAGTCCAAGACAAACCGGGATGGTTCCTCATCTGATGAGCCAGGCCCTGGGCCACATGCATGGGGACCTGGAGGACCAGAGAGACCTTGTCCCACCTCCGTGGAATTTATATTGTATTTGGGAATTTGGATTTTAGACAGTTAATGATGAGAGTGATGTGGGAGTTTGGCACAAGGTGACTCAACCTGAGGGGACAGGGAAGCCCTCTTGAGAAGGACTGATATTTAGCTTGAGAGCTAGAGATGGGACTGGATTTAGCTAGTTGGAGGGTTAGACTGGAGTGAGGGTGTGGGAGTGTGTTCAAGAGAGCGTTTCAGATAGAGGGACCCGCATGAGGACACCCCTGAAGCAGAGAGCCTGGTGTGTCCATGACCTGAGAAGAGGGATGGCTGAGCCGAGTCAACACAGGGGGAGGGATGTGAGCCACACCGGCGAGGGGGGACAGGCAGGACCAGATCAGGGGTGACTTGGGACTCTGTTCTAAGACCAGTGGGAAGACTCTGGAGAGATGCGAGTAGAAGGAGGATGTGATTAGCGTTTGGTCTAAGCACGTGGGTTCAGATGGACTTCATGGTTAAGAATGTAGACTTAAGAGGCGAGATGGGAGGTGCTGAGAATAAGATGAGGAATAAGGTGACTGTTCCCTAGGCCTGGGTGATGGCTGTGGAGCAGGAAAGAAGTAGAAAGAAAAGACCTCGGAGTGTAGAACCGAGAGAACGTTAACGGTGCTTTCTTGCCTGCATGTGTCAGATGGCACAGGGCACTGACTGTTCTCCTCGCTGCTGTCCGTGCAGACCTGCAGGCGCCCCCTCACCCAGGTCTGTGTGTTCACCCCTCTTTGTCACTCACAGGCCCCCCTCCACATCCTAAAGGAAGTCAGGCCTTACTTGTGAGGGGGTTGTCTCACATGGGAGACACCGAGGAGAGCAACTCCAGACATCAGAGCAACCCCTTCAGCCTCTCCCTCAGCCTCTTCCCTTCCCCTCTCTCGCTTTCCACACCCAGAAGGACCCCTGCTCAGTATTCCATGTCCCCAGGTTCTCCCTCCCCCAGGCTTGAGAAGGGTGGGGCAGCCACTGGGGTGGACATCATCTGCCCCTTCCACTCTGACCCCCGCAGGTCCCGGGCTGGACAGAGAGTGACTCTACTGGGAGCCGCGCCATGAGACCCAGGGCGTCACCCACCTGGGCTCCCTCACCCTGGACGGGGACAGCCTCTACGTCAGTGGTGAGGGGCTGGGCTACAGCCACACTCTCTCTCCCAGTCAGAGTTCTGTGTTGCCTCCGTTGCTCTAAAGTGAGCTATGATCCATCTCTCTATGCTCCTGGTCTGGGATCAGTCTTCTCATCACTGTGTGATCACTGGGTCCAGCCACCTTCCATCTCGTTGCCTCCCCCCGAACACCACTCCCCTCTTCCCCTCTGCTTTCCCCTCTGCTTTTCCCACAAAGGTCCCTACATCCTCCCTCTCCCTTAATCCTTTATGTTCACCCCAACTCTTGCTCAGCTTCTCTCGCCTTCTCTCCACAGATTACACCTATGGAGCTGCAGCCCCGACTACCACCAGTGAGTATTCCTGGCCCTGATGTCCTGGGTCCCGTCCGCATTTGGGGTTGGGGAGCACTTGTTCTCCTTCACCCGCTGTCCTTGGTGAGGGAAGCACCTGGAAGGACCCTAATTCATCCCTTCTCTCCCACCCGGGTTCTGGTGGAGAGTCCTAGCCCAGTGTGAGAAAGCCTTAGACACAGACGTCTTCTCCACCACATTCTGACCCCACATGGTTTTCACTTTAATTCTCCTGAAGCCCCGCCCTTGGTCCTCCTTTTCCAGGTATCCCATCTGTCTGTCCAGTTTTCTGCCCGTCCATCTGTCTCTCCTCCGAGTTCAGTCTCTCTTGTTCACATATCTCTCTCTCTTGGGCTCCTCTCCTCCACAGGCTTGCTCATCCCTCTACTCACACAGTCATCCGTCCCCTCACTCTCATTTATGCTTCACCTGTGAATGGTGGTCCTGGGAAAGCCACTGCTGGAGCCCGGGTGAGCCTGGGGGCTCCTCCCACTCTGGCCCTCCCTGATGACAGCCCTCACCACAGCTCCCGAGCCGGCCACCACGTCCCTGCATACTTCATCATCACCTGTGCCACCAGAAGCCACCACAGGTATCTGGGGGACCCTTTTCCTTCCCAAGAGAAGCTCTCCGGCCCCACTCCTCCACCAGCCAGTTGTGATCCAGGAGCTGGGAAGCCAGGGTGTGAAATTTTGGTTTTAGGGCAATCATGCTGATCACAAAGATTATACCGAGGATTCAGTCTAAGGCCAGCCCTCAGAGAGCCCCTAATTGTGAAATTAACGCACCATTATAGTACAATGTGGGATGTTTCGGGGAGAGGCGCCTGGCATAATTTGGAGGGGAAGAGCTTGCTAGAGAAAGTTTCACCAGAATGGAGTCTTTAAGAATAAGTAGGAGGGACCCTGGCAACTAGAGGATGAAGGGTTTTCCTGGCAGAGAGGATTCCATGATCAAAGGCTCCGGCCAGAAACAACATGCCCTATGGGGAGAATTGAAATGAATTTGGGTTGCGTGAAGCAAAACGTTTAACCTGCAGTAGATGGATAAAATGAGACTGAAAGGTCAGCAGGAGCCAGATTGAGTAGAGCCTTGGGTGCTAGGTCAAGAAGGTTGAACTAAACACTGAAGGCCATAGGGAGCCATGGGTGGTACTAGAGCAGTGGTGGCCCTAGTGAGGTATTGATTTCAGAAAGATTCTTCTAGTGGTCCATGTAGAACATCCTTTAGACAGAGCATCCAGTGAGCCTGCTGGGGTGTTGGTCCGGGTGAAGGAAGTTAAGACCTGAGCTGGGACAGGGATGGAGAGAGGGAGTGTATGTGAGGACCAGTGTGCAACTGGAATTGGTGTTACTGGGAGGGAGGAGGAGCTGAGCAGATGTGCTGGTTCTGACTTGAGTGACCACACGGGTGGGTGGTGGTGCCACTGGGAGAGAAGACGACAGATGATAATGAGTGCAGGACTCTGGTGTGGTCTCAGGCCAGCTCTCAGTGATGGCCATCGCTCTCCCTCTCGTCTTGCAGCTTTGGGGCACAACCTGAAGACCCTCACAGTCACCTTCCCCATCTCCACCCTCCGGTATTCATCAGACAGGAGCAACGGCTCAGCCACGTTCAACTCCACTGAGAGGGTCCTGCAGAGCCTGGGGAGACCCTGGTTCCAGCAGCTCCTGGTGGGTTAATCCCACACAGCCCCTCCCCCACTCCCTGTCCCTCCTGCTCCTCCTCCTCCTCCTTCCTCCCCAGCTGGGTCCTTGTTCAAGAAGAGCAGCCTGGGCCTCTTCTCCTTGAGTTGCAGACTGGTCTCCCTCAAGTAAGACCCTCCCCTGAGCATTTGCCCCTAATGACCACTTTTGTCACCACCCCTCTCTGTCTCCCCCCGTCCTCCCATTTCCTCCTTCCTGTTCTGGCCCCCACCCCAGAGGTTTCAGGACCTCTCTCTAGAGTCCCCACATCCCTCTCTCCCCAGGCCTGAGAAGGATGGGGAAGCCAGCAGTGTGGACGCCGTCTGCACCTACCATCCTGACCCCGTGGACCACCATGCCTCTGTGCTGGGAGCGGAGAGTCTCCACCTGTCTGCTCTTCCTCTCGGTGGCTCCAGGCTCTGCAGCCCAGAGTTTATCCATCCAGAGAGAGCACCAGCTACATTTCCACATCATCAGCTGGAAGCTCAGCAACCCGGAGCCCACATCCTCGGAGTACACCGCCCTGCTGAGGGACCCCCAGGACCAGGTGGGTTCTCCCCTGTCCCGTCTCTCCTTGCCCTGAGGGCACCCTCATTCCTCTGTCTGACTTACATCTGTTACGTGATCGTTTCAACCCTTCACTTTCCCTGCGTGCCTGGGGTCTCTCAGTGTCCGGAGGTGATGTCCTAGCTGCCTTCCCCATTTCTCACATGGGTAAACTGAAGCTCAGAAAGGGGATTATTGTGCCTAAGGTCACACAGTGAGTTAGGGGCAGAGCCAGGATTTGAATTCAGGTCCCTCTTGCCCCAAGGTCTGTGATCTTTCACTGGCTCCAGTGGCCCCCTGCGTCTCCAGGAGATCTCCATCTCACCCACTCTCCCTCGCGTTTGTTCTAGGTCACCAAGCTCTATAGAGGCGGCCAGCTGTGAGACATATTCCACTCCTGCCTGGTCACCGACTTGATGTAGGTTGAGGAGATTGGAAGCATTGGCTGAGCTGGTGGCTGATGGCTCTGAGCTCCCGTGACACATCCTTGATCTGGAAGTCGCTGACATGGTGCCCAGTCTGCCCCACATCCCTGTCAGCTAATCCTACCATCTCCTTCCATAGGTTTTCGGGGGTTGAGAAAAGCATTAACATTTGGGGCCACCAACCTCCAGCATCCTCCTCCTCCTCCTCTTCTGGAAGCGTTCAACAAATATTAGCGGTCTAACTGTGCTCTCCAATAGTGAAGCCACTAACCAGATGGGGCAATTTAAATTTTTTATACAGCTATTGGGATACGATTCACATATTGTGTGTGTGGGGGTGTATTTTAAGGTTTTTCTATATACAATATTCTCTTCTGCAAAACAAATACTTTTACGTCTTCCCTTCCAATCTGGGTTTCTTTTATTCCTTTTTCTTGCCTAAATGCCCTGATTAGAACCTCTAGTACCTGTGATTAACATACGAGATAAGGGAAGACATCAATGTCTTGTCCCTGGTCTTAGGGGGAAATTTTCAGTCTTTCACCATTGAATATGGTGTTAGCCGTGGGTTTTTCATCGATGCTGTTTATAGGTTGAGAAAGTTTTTCTATTCCTAATTTGTTGAGTGTTTTCTTATTTAGGCATGAAGGGCGTTGTGTTTTGTGAAATTCTTTTCTGTATATGTGGTCGAGATTGCATGGTGTTGGCCCTTATTCTATTAATATGGTGTATTACATAATCAAGTTTTCAGATATTAAGCCAACCCTTCAACTAGAGGTGAGAGATTAAGATGTTGTCAAGTCTTTCCTGGGCGTGCCACAGGCCTGAGCCCTTGTGGCCTTCTAGATGCCCGCAAATACCCTGGAGCTTTTCACAGCCCCCTGTGGACATCTCATTCCCCCGATTTTTCTTCTAAGTTGTTGGCTCACCTCTTGCCTGCCTCAGCTGGTATCACTCCCTCAGGCAGCTACAATAGAAAACAATTAGCCCTGATTGTTTTTAGCAAGTGCCCTGGGGACAGACTTTCCTCCCTGGGCAAGCTCTGAGTCTAGTAACAACAAGCCCTGAACATGGGGCGTTTTCGGGGATCTGCCCGGCAGGTCAGCTAGTTGCAGTTCGGTGGGGATGGGTCTTTTCAGAGCTCCAAACCCATTATGGCTGCTGGGCTGCTGGTTGTCTCAGCTACCATGGTTCTGAGACTGACGGTTTTCAAAGTTATGGAGGATATTGTGAGAGCAGGATGGGAGTAGTGCAAGTTATAATGCCACAAAGTTTGCTCCCTTTATCAAGATTCCACCGTGTGTCTTCACTAAACCCTCCTCAGAGTCTTACAAGCCTTTGATTAATTTCTAGACTTCTGAAAAGTTGATTTTGACCATTTTTACCAGTGTTCTCATTGTTTTTATGCATTTGCAGAAGTCCTTACTCCAAAGTTTCAAAAATGTTCTCCCTGTGGTTATTTATTTATAAATTAATTACTTTAAATGAAATTACATGAGAAATTCAGTTCCTCACTCACACACACTAGCCACATTTTAAGTGCTTGATAACAACATGGGGCTAATAATGAGTGTGTATTTGGTAGTGCAGACAAATGTTGACATTATTGCAGAAAGTTCTCTTGGACAGGACCCAGAAGCAGGGAATCTAGAATCAGGGTAGAATTCCAGACACACTTGTTCATCCCTTGTGTCCTTTCAGGTTGGTCCCCCATGGTACCACACTGCAGTGGACTCACTGTGTACCCAGCCGCCTTGGCACAGAGACTGGACAGAGTTGCCATCTATGAGGAATTCCTGCGGCTGACCAGAATGGTACCCAGCTGCAGAACTTTACCCTGGACGGAAAGAATATCCTTGGGGATGGTAAGGCTCCCTGGTCATTGGGGAAGAAAGTGAGGCCTTTCTAGGGACTCTGGAGGCCTGGGGCTGAGAGAACATTGAACTTTCTCAGGCTGGCAGGAGGTGGCATAGTCCCCAGTCTTTACCGACCATTGAGAGAGAAATAACGACACCAGTGTAGTATGGGAGGCCCTCCCCTTCTCCTAGACAGCTCAGTGACCTCAAGCTAGTCACCTCCCCTCTCCGAATTTTGTTTCCTTATCTCTGCACTGAGAGCCACTCGGCCAGATGGTCAGTGAGGGCCTCCAGCTGTGTGTGAAGCAGACTTACAGATTTGGGAGTGGATGTGGTTTCTTATCCACAGGCTATAGTTTGCCAAGTCCCACTCTAGATGAGCACCAATGCACTAGAACTTTCTGCAGTGGTGGAATGTTCTATATCTGTGCTGTTCGGTGCATAGCCGCATGTGGCTGTTGAGTGCTCAAAAGATGGTATTGTGACTGGTCTTTATTGTTACTGATTTTTAATGTTACTGAGGTTAGAATTTTTATTTTATTTAACTAAAATTAATTTTAATTCAAAAAGAGACTTGTTGCTGCTCCATATCAGACAGCACACCTCTAAGAGGTTGTCTGGGTAGAGGCACAAGTAGGAGGACTTGCACCCCACCCCCATGCCCATTCCCTCCTGGAGTTTATGTTGTAGCTGACAATAACAAGAGTAGAGAATTGAAACTTATCAATTATTTGATCTGAACAAACTCATATTTTTAGGGGGTAACCAGAAAAGACTTCCTGCAGGAAATTACATTGTAGGTTAATCCTAGAAAATGAATATCAAGCAAATAGATAAAGGAGAAGGGGATGATGTGTTTCTAGGCACAGAAGAACAATTTTGAGTGGGAATTTATGAATTTAGAGAGACCCTATAGGCTTGCCAACTGTGATGACCCATTCTCCCCCTGGCCGTCATAAGATAGTCCACCCCAAATTCAGTCCTCTGTGCCCAGAGGTATTAATTTGGTTTAATTTATTACACTTTTGTTCTGTGATAATGGCCTTGAATTTTGTAGCAAAGTGTGCTCACTTTTTAGAGATGGAAAGTAAAATGGGGTGAAACATCATGATGTCTACTTGACTTTAATATTTCATTGAAAACATGGGATGAATCAATGGCGGCGAGTGTTAATAATTTATACATTGATGAAATATTGTTTTAATTGGATGGAATATACATTGTTAAATCTAGAAGATGGATGTTTATGAGACTGTTCCCTTTATTTTTCTGTGTCTAAAAAGTTTTATTAAAAAGAGTGAAACACACTCACATGCATTCTCCATTTCATTCACTTCCAGAATATTCTCCCAACAGAGATGACACCTTGACTGAGAAGCCTGGTAAACCTGCAGAAAGCCTCAGCCCATGGTGGGGGGCGAGTATCTTGATGCTGTGCCTCATTGAAGAGAACCATGCGCACAGGGTCTTGGATGATGAGGAAAGTTGGCCAACCCTTGTCAAGGATGGTTGAGGCACAGTGGGGTCAGCAGGAGCCCTGGGGCGATGACAGGAGGTGGCTCACCCCACCACTTGTCTCCGCAGACCTCCCCTTCTGGGTCCTCATCCTCATCTGCTTGGCGGGCCTCCTGGTGCTCATCACAGACCTGATCTGCTTTCTCCTGGTAAGCCATGACGTGTTGATTGTCTTCTTACTATTGGGTTGTAAGAGCTCTTTATATATTATAAGTACACGTCCTTTTCTAGGGATATGTTTTGCAGATGTTTTCTCCCAGTCTGTGCGTGGCTTGCCTTCTCCTTCACAACATGAGTCATTGGGGAAATGTAAGTGACAGTCATCATGAGATTCTACCACACTTGAGAATGGCTAAAATTAAAAAGATTGGCTATAGCAAGTGTTGTTGAAGATGTCAAGTCACTGGAACTCTCATCGAGTGCTGGTGAAAAATAGCTTGGATGCGTCTTTAATAATTACATACGTCTATCCAGCCATTCCTCTCCTAGGAATCCCTCCAAGGAAATAAACTCATATGTCTATACACAGACTTGTACACACATGTTGATAACAACCAATTTATAGTAGACAAAAATGGAAAACAACCAAATGTCCATCTACTGGTGAACAGATACACAAAGTGTGGTATGTCCCCACAGTGGAATATTATTCAACCATAAAAAGAATGAATTATTTTTTTTCTTTTTTAATTATTTTATTGAAATTATAAAGGGTGTTAACATTGTGTAATTTCGGGTGTTCATTATTATTTGTGAATTTCTGTATAGACTGCATCGTGCTCACCACGAGTAGTCTAACTTTTATCCATCACCATGCATATGTGCCCCTTTAACTCTTTCACTCAATGCCCAGCCCCCATCCCCTCTGGTAACCACTAATCTGTTCTCTTTATCCCTGTGTATGTTTATCTTCTGCGTATGAGTGAAATCATGCATATTTGTTTTTGTCTGGCTTATTTCATTTAACATCCTACCTTCAAGGTCCATCCAGGTTGTTGCAAACACGATGATCTTGTCTGTTTCTTCTGGCTGAGTAGTATTCCATTGTATATAATACATACCAGGTCTTCTTGATCCATTCATCTGTAGCAGGGCGCTTGGGTTGCTTCCATGTTTTGGCTATTGTGAATAATGCCTCAGTGAACACAGGGGTGCATAAATCTCTTTGAATTGTTGATTTCAATTTCGTTGGATAAATACCCAGTAGTGGGATAACTGGAAGGTATGTTATTTCTATTTGTAATTTTTTGAGAAATCTCCATAGTGTTGTCCCTGGTGGCTGCACCAGGTTGCATTCCCACCAGCAGTGTGTGAGGTGCCCTTTTCTCCTTATCCTCTCCAACATTTGGTATTTTTTGTCTTGGGAATTATAGTCATTCTGACAGGTGTAAGGTGATCTCTCATTGTAGTTTTGATTTGAATATCCCTAATAATTAGTGATGTTTTACATCTTTTCATGTGTCTGTTGACCTTCTGTATATCTTCTTTGGAAAAATATCTGTTCATATCCTCTGCCCATTTTTAGATTGGATTATCTGATTTTTTGTTGTTGGGTTGTATGAGTTGTTTATATATTTTGGAGATTAACCCCTTGTCAGATATGTGATTTGCAAATATTTTCTCCCAGTTAGTGGGTTGTCGTTTTTTTTTTTTTTTGGGGGGAAGAAGGTCAGCCCTGAGCTAACATCCGTGCTAATCCTCCTCTTTTTTTCTGAGGAAGACCGGCTCAGAGCTAACATCTATTGCCAATCCTCCTCCTTTTTTTTTTTCCCCCAAAGTCCCAGTTGATAGTTGTATGTCATAGTTGCACATTCTTCTAGTTGCTGTATGTGGGACGCGGCCGCAGCATGGTCGGAAAAGTAGTGCGTTCGTGCGCGTCCAGGATCCGAACCTGGGCCGCCAGTAGCGGAGCGCGCACACTTAACCACTAAGCCATGGGGCCAGCCCTGTCTTTTCGTTTTGTTCATCGTTTCCTTTGCCTTGCAGAAGCCTTTTACTCTCATGTAGTCCCATTTGTATATTTTTTCTTTTCTTTCCGTTGCCTGAGTAGACATGGTATTGGAAAAGATGCTGCTAAGACAGATGTCAAAGACTGTACTGCGTATATTTTCTTCTAGGAGTTTTATGGTTTCAAGTGTTAGATTCAAGTCTTTTATCCATTTCGAGTTAATTTTTGTGTATGGTGGAAGATAATGAGCTACTTTCATTCTTTTGCATGTGGCTGTCCAGTTTTCCCAACAGCATTTATTGAAGAGACTTTCCTTTCTTCATTGTATGATCTTGGCTCCTTCGTCAGAGATTAACTGACCACAGATGTGTGGTTTTCTTTCTGGGCTTTCAGTTCTGTTCCATTGATCTATGAGTCTGCTTTTGTGCCAGTACCATGCCATTTTGATTACTATAGCTATGTAGTATATTTTCAAGTTAGGATTGTGATGCCTCCAGCTTTGTTCTTTCTTCTCAGGATTGCTTTGGTTGTTCGAGGTCTTTTGTTATTCCATATATATTTTAGGATTCTGTGTTCTATTTCTATGAAGAATGTCATTGAAATTCTGATTGGCATTGCATTGAATCTGTAGATTACTTTAGGTAATATGGACATTTTAACTGTGTTTATTCTTCCAATCCATGTGCATGGAATATCTTCCCATTACTTCAGGTCATCATTGATTTCTTTCAATAATGTCTTATAGTTTTCATTGTATAGGTCTTTAACCTCTTTGGTTAAATTTATCCCTAGACACTTTTTTCTTTTTGTTGCAATTGTAAATGGGATTGTATTCTTGAGTTCTCTTTCTGTTAGTTCGTTATTAGAGTATAGAAATGCAACTGATTTTTGTAGGTTGATTTTGTACGCTGCAACTTTGCTGTAGTTGTTGATTAATTTCTAATAGTTTTCTGATGGATTCTTTAGGGTTTTCTGTATTTACAGTCATGTCACCAGCAAACAGCAAGAGTTTCATTTCTTCCTTCCCAATTTGGATTTCTTTTATTTCTTTTTCTAGCCTAATTTCTCTGGACAAAACCTCCAGTTCTATGTTGAATGGGATATGTCCTCTTGGTGGAAAGTCCCCTTTATCATTATATATTGCCCCTCTTTGTCTCTCATAGTCTTTTTTATCTTGAAGTCTGCTTTGTCTGATATAAGTATGGCAACACCTACTTTCTTTTATTTGCCATTTTCTTGGAGTATTGTCTCTCAT